>NC_069500.1:1440276611-1440448231 GCF_027579735.1 Bombina bombina
AGTACACTATATTCTAGTAGTGCTGGTTGTGCTGTTTTAACATTGCTCTAAAGTACCTTCAAATGTATCCGTCTGTTGTTGCTGTATCCGTTGGGGAATGTTGCGGTTAAATATATGCCGCTACTTGGTTCCCTTCAGTGTGTCTGTTTAATGACACGTCTTAAGTATACTGCGGTTAAATAAATGCCGCTGTTTGAAATGACTGGATTCGGATGGGTGAGTAGAGATGTTAAGTCTCTCATGCGGTTAAATATATGCCGCTGCGGTGACTTTGTTGCAGTATAAGCTCTGCCTGCAGTAAAAAGTGTGGATGTTGTTATACCCACTGACGTGAGTGTTTCTTGTGGCCGCTCGAAGTGTTGTCGGTCAGTGACCGATCAGGGTTCCTTCAAGGGTGATGGTTCCGTCGGGTGTGAGATCTTTATCACTTCGGTTGTTGAGACTTCTGCTTCCGTTCACCGTCGGTCAGTGACCGATCTGCCTGTTGTGCTTGGATGTTTAGATGGAAGCGCTCTTCTGATGTCCTGTGGTCTTGCAAATCTGTGTGAGGTTGCTCGGGTATCAACGCGTTTCGGCTTCAAAGCCTTTCTCATGATACCAGATAGGTGGATTTGCCTGCTATTTATACCTGTTTCGGTTAACTGTTAAACTGCCGGTATGGTGTTATTCCAGTTTTCACTTTGGGTTAGTTCGTGGTTTCGTGGATGTTAGCATTCAACATGACTTATTTTTCTTATTTGCTTTCTGATAATCTTGCTTTTTGATGTTCTTGTTTTACATATTGATTGTAAATAATCATTTCTTATTTTGCATATTTTTGCAACAAGGCTATAAGGAGTATGTATTAATCATATAGCAAAAAATATAATAATATAACAAAATTTAATTTTGGGTATTTTTCTTAAATTTATATTAGTCGTGTGTGAATGTTCATTTATTATTGTTTTTTGTTGTGCATATTTTGGTGTGTGTTGTTACGTTACCCTGATATTGCGCTCATTCGCATCTAGGTTTTGGAACCATAATTGGCTAGACCAGATTATAGGTGAAATTAATATGCAATTTATAATATCAATATTGCTTGGAAATTGATCGGGGTTTACTTGATTTTCTAATATAGGTTTTATATAACCCTATTTTTGTAGGTTGGAGTTGCCATACATATGAATTTGAATTCCCAGGTTTGTTACTTTTTATACATCGTTGACGGGTTTAATCATGTGTGTATTTCTAAAAAACGTTCTCTAAATTTGGGTGGGTACAACATTAACTCCTGATAAGGAGTATAACGGTGTACTACTATTTCTTTGACTTTGCGTCTTGGTTATTAAGGAGTGTCTTACAAGTTATTTTGTGTGTCCAATAGATTATAATATTGATTTTAAGTGATATCTATGTGGTTTTTAGTGTGATGAAAGTCTATATACAATTTTGGTTTGGAGTATACTACAGGATGGAGTTTAGGTCCATTTCACTGTTTAGACCTTTTGGGTATAGAGTTCCCATTTCAAATATTAGTCTGGCTTCTTGGTGTAGAAGTTTTTTCCCTAGATTGCCTCCTCTGCTGTCAGGTATAATCTTTCTAATGCCCCAAAATAGCATTTCATTTGGATTCCCCTTTATGACATGTTTTAAAGTGTGCGTATAGTTTTGTATTGTCTTTTTCTTTTTCAATATTTAGGATGTGCTCTCTCATCCTGTCCTTCAACTTTCTGCTAGTTTGGCCTAAGTATTGAAGTTTGCAATTGCATTCTATTAGATATATGATATTTGGTATCCGTGCATCTGATAATGTCATTAATTTTTACTTCTTTATTTGTCACAGTTGATCTGACTGATTTAGATTTGGTACTGTGTTTACAAGATTTACACTCGTGGCATGGGAAAAAACCAGATATGCTTTCATTGTTAAGGTTTCGTTGGGCGGTGTGGTTTTTTTGTTGTTTGTACTCGCTAGGTGCTAGGATATTTTTCAGATTTGTGGCCTTTCGAAATATAATATCTGGATGTTGTTTTAGTCGTTTCCCCCAGGATGGGGTCACTTTTTGCAAGATGCCAGTGTTGCTTAATGATTTTTTCTATTTGTTTGTGTTGGCTGGAATATGCAGTGATGAATGGAATGTGATAGGGGTCTCTATCTTCCTGTTTTTTCATGTTAATCTTTTCCTCCAGAAGGACCTTTCTATCTATTGCTCTGACTTGGTTTTTTTGTGTCTACTAGAGTCTTGGGGTGATATCCCTTTTCGGCAAATCTCTTGTCTAGAATTTCAGCTTGTGTGTCATAGTCAGTTACTTTGTACAGTTCCTTCTTATTCTCGAATACTGTCCTTTAGGTATATTATTTTGCAAATAGCTACATTGACTATAAAAGTTGCCACCATACAAAATGGAAAAATAATATACCTAAAGGACAGTATTCGAGAATAAGAAGGAACTGTACCAAAGTAACTGACTATGACACACAAGCTGAAATTCTAGACAAGAGATTTGCCGAAAAGGGATATCACCCCAAGACTCTAGTAGACACAAAAAAACAAGTCAGAGCAATAGATAGAAAGGTCCTTCTGGAGGAAAAGATTAACATGAAAAAACAGGAAGATAGAGACCCCTATCACATTCCATTCATCACTGCATATTCCAGCCAACACAAACAAATAGAAAAAATCATTAAGCAACACTGGCATCTTGCAAAAAGTGACCCCATCCTGGGGAAACGACTAAAACAACATCCAGATATTATATTTCGAAAGGCCACAAATCTGAAAAATATCCTAGCACCTAGCGAGTACAAACAACAAAAAAACCACACCGCCCAACGAAACCTTAACAATGAAAGCATATCTGGTTTTTTCCCATGCCACGAGTGTAAATCTTGTAAACACAGTACCAAATCTAAATCAGTCAGATCAACTGTGACAAATAAAGAAGTAAAAATTAATGACATTATCAGATGCACGGATACCAATATCATATATCTAATAGAATGCAATTGCAAACTTCAATACTTAGGCCAAACTAGCAGAAAGTTGAAGGACAGGATGAGAGAGCACATCCTAAATATTGAAAAAGAAAAAGACAATACAAAACTATACGCACACTTTAAAACATGTCATAAAGGGAATCCAAATGAAATGCTATTTTGGGGCATTAGAAAGATTATACCTGACAGCAGAGGAGGCAATCTAGGGGAAAAAAACTTCTACACCAAGAAGCCAGACTAATATTTGAAATGGGAACTCTATACCCAAAAGGTCTAAACAGTGAAATGGACCTAAACTCCATCCTGTAGTATACTCCAAACCAAAATTGTATATAGACTTTCATCACACTAAAAACCACATAGATATCACTTAAAATCAATATTATAATCTATTGGACACACAAAATAACTTGTAAGACACTCCTTAATAACCAAGACGCAAAGTCAAAGAAATAGTAGTACACCGTTATACTCCTTATCAGGAGTTAATGTTGTACCCACCCAAATTTAGAGAACGTTTTTTAGAAATACACACATGATTAAACCCGTCAACGATGTATAAAAAGTAACAAACCTGGGAATTCAAATTCATATGTATGGCAACTCCAACCTACAAAAATAGGGTTATATAAAACCTATATTAGAAAATCAAGTAAACCCCGATCAATTTCCAAGCAATATTGATATTATAAATTGCATATTAATTTCACCTATAATCTGGTCTAGCCAATTATGGTTCCAAAACCTAGATGCGAATGAGCGCAATATCAGGGTAACGTAACAACACACACCAAAATATGCACAACAAAAAACAATAATAAATGAACATTCACACACGGACTAATATAAATTTAAGAAAAATACCCAAAATTAAATTTTGTTATATTATTATATTTTTTGCTATATGATTAATACATACTCCTTATAGCCTTGTTGCAAAAATATGCAAAATAAGAAATGATTATTTACAATCAATATGTAAAACAAGAACATCAAAAAGCAAGATTATCAGAAAGCAAATAAGAAAAATAAGTCATGTTGAATGCTAACATCCACGAAACCACGAACTAACCCAAAGTGGAAAACTGGAATAACACCATACCGGCAGTTTAACAGTTAACCGAAACAGGTATAAATAGCAGGCAAATCCACCTATCTGGTATCTTGAGAAAGGCTTTGAAGCCGAAACGCGTTGATACCCGAGCAACCTCACACAGATTTGCAAGACCACAGGACATCAGAAGAGCGCTTCCATCTAAACATCCAAGCACAACAGGCAGATCGGTCACTGACCGACGGTGAACGGAAGCAGAAGTCTCAACAACCGAAGTGATAAAGATCTCACAACCCGACGGAACCATCACCCTTGAAGGAACCTGATCGGTCACTGACCGACAACACTTCGAGCGGCCACAAGAAACACTCACGTCAGTGGGTATAACAACATCCACACCTTTTTACTGCAGGCAGAGCTTATACTGCAACAAAGTCACCGCAGCGGCATATATTTAACCGCATGAGAGACTTAACATCTCTACTCACCCATCGAATCCAGTCATTTCAAACAGCGGCATTTATTTAACCGCAGTATACTTAAGACTGTGTCATTAAACAGACACACTGAAGGGAACCAAGTAGCGGCATATATTTAACCGCAACATTCCCCAACGGATACAGCAACAACAGACGGATACATTTGAAGGTACTTTAGAGCAATGTTAAAACAGCACAACCAGCACTACTAGAATATAGTGTACTATCACCTATACCTGGCCGATATTATAAGGTCATTTCGTCAAAAGACTGGGGACTAATAACAGTCCACTGCTAAAGCATATGAATGTCAGAAATATTGTAACATACCGTTGAAATTAGGCCACACTGTGGAAATTAGCAAAGTGTAACATACTCAACGTAAAAGTATCATTGTAGACTTGGAATTATATCATTTTTAAATTGTATTTTGTTTTATTTTTAGCTTGTCCAATTTTAGTATCTTTTATAGTAACCGTAGACACCGGTGTCAATAGGCCATAAAGTATATACATTTTAAACATTTGTGAAAATAAATTGTTTTTTTATTTACCAACCTAAAGGCAATTTTAATTTTATTTATATTTATATAAGGAGTATATTATTAATTGAAATCCATAATAATAATAGAAATTGACACTATCATAATTCAAACATAGCTAATAGAATTCACCACGGAATTCACGTAACTAACAATAAACATTGAAATATTAACGCTTCACCACAGGGAATCAGCATTTATTTGCGCCACCTACCATCACCGCAGCTAATTATTATATTATAGACAGTATCTATAGTGAGCATACATTATAATATTATAGACAGTATCTATAGTGAGCATACATTATTATATTATAGACAGTATCTATAGTGAGCATACATTGTTAAATTATAGACAGTATCTATAGTGAGCATACATACATTATTATATTATAGACAGTATCTATAGAGAGCATACATTGTTATATTATAGGACAGTATATATAGTGAGCACACATTATTATATTATAGACAGTATCTATAGTGAGCATACATTTATAATATTATAGACAGTATCTACAGTGAGCATACATTATTATATTATAGACAGTATCTATCGTGAGCATACATTATTGTATTATAGACAGTATCTATAGTGAGCATACATTATTATATTATAGACAGTATCTATAGTGAACATACATTATTATATTATAGACAGTATCTATAATGAACATACATTATTATATTATAGACAGTATCTATCGTGAGCATACATTGTTATATTATAGACAGTATCTATAGTGAGCATACATTATTGTATTATAGACAGTATCTATAGTGAGCATACATTATTATATTATAGACAGTATCTATAATGAACATACATTATTATATTATAGACAGTATCTATAGTGAGCATACATTATTATATTATAGACAGTATCTATAGTGAGCATACATTATTGTATTATAGACAGTATCTATAGTGAGCATACATTATTATATTATAGACAGTATCTATAGTGAACATACATTATTATATTATAGACAGTATCTATAGTGAGCATACATTATTATATTATAGACAGTATCTATAGTGAGCATACATTATTATATTATAGACAGTATCTATAGTGAGCATACATTATTATATTATAGACAGTATCTATAAGTGAGCATACATTATATATTATAGACAAGTATCTATAGTGAGCATACATTATTATATTATAGACAGTATCTATAGTGAGCATACATTATTATATTATAGACAGTATCTATAGTGAGCATACATTTTATAATTATAGAGACAGTATCTATAGTGAGCATACATTATTATATTATAGAACAGTATCTATAGTGAGCATACATTATTATATTATAGACAGTATCTATAGTGAGCATACATTATTATATTATAAACAGTATCTATAGTGAGCATACATTATTATATTATAGACAGTATCTATAGTGAGCATATCATTATTATATTATAGACAGTATCTATAGTGAGCATACATTATTATATTATAGACAGTATCTATAGTGAGCATACATTATTATATTATAGACAGTATCTATAGTGAGCATACATTATTATATTATATACAGTTAGCTATAGTTGAGGCATAGCATTATTATATTATAGACAGTATCTATAGTATTTAGTAGCATAACATATTATATTATAGACAGTATCTATAGTTGAGCATACAATATTATATTATAGACAGTATCTATAGTGAGCCATACATTGTTATATTATAGACAGTATCTATAGTGAGCATACATTAGTATATTATAGACAGTATCTATAGTGAGCATAAATTATTATATTATAGACAGTATCTATAGTGAGTCATACATTATTATATTATAGACAGTATCTATAGTGAGCATCACATTATTATATTGTAGACAGTATCTATAGTGAGCATACATTATTATATTATAGACAGTATCTATAGTGAGCAATACATAATTATATTATAGACAGTAGTCTATAGTGAGCATACATTTATTATATTATAGACAGTATCTATAGTGAGCATACATTTTTATATTATAGACAGTATCTATAGTGAGCATACATTATTATAATATAGACAGTATCTATAGTGAGCATACATTATTATATTATAGACAGTATCTATAGTGAGCATACATTATTATATTATAGAACAGTATCTATAGTGAGCATACATTATTATATTATAGACAGTATCTATAGTGAGCATACATTATTATATTATAGACAGTATCTATAGTGAGCATACATTATTATATTATAGACAGTATCTATAGTGAGCATACATTATTATATTATAGACAGTATCTATAGTGAGCATACATTATTATATTATAGACAGTATCTATAGTGAGCATACATTATTATATTATAGACAGTATCTATAGTGAGCATACATTATTATATTATAGACAGTATCTATAGTGAGCAATACATTTTATATTATAGACAGTATCTATAGTGAGCATACATTATTATATTATAGACAGTATCTATAGTGGTGAATACATTATTATATTATAGGACAGTATCTATAGTGAGCATACATTATTATATTTATAGACAGTATCTATAGTGAGCATACATTGTTATATTATAGACAATATATATAGTGAGCATACATTATTATATTATAGACAGTATCTATAGTGAGCATACATTATTATATTATAGACAGGTATCTATAGTAAGCATACATTATTATATTATAGACAGTATCTATAGTGAGCATACATTATTATATTATAGACAGTATCTATAGTGAGCATACATTATTATATTATACAGGGAGTGCAGAATTATTAGGCAAGTTGTATTTTTAAGGATTAATTTATTATTGAACAACAACCATGTTCTCAATGAACCAAAAACTCATTAATATCAAAGCTGAATATTTTTGGAAGTAGTTTTTAGCTTAGTTTTTAGTTTTAGCTATTTTTAGGGGATATCTGTGTGTGCAGGTGACTATTACTGTGCATAATTATTAGGCAACTTACAAAAAACAAATATATACCCATTTCAATTATTTATTTTTACAGTGAAACCATATAACATCTCAACATTCCACAAATATACATTTCTGACATTCAAAAACAAAACAAAAACAAATCAGTGACCAATATAGCCACCTTTCTTTGCCAAAGGACACTCAAAAGCCTGCCATCCATGGATTCTGTCAGTGTTTTGATCTGTTTCACCATCAACATTGCGCTGCAGCAGCACAACCACAGCCTCCCAGACACCTGTTCAGAGAGGTGTACTGTTTTCCCTCCTTGTAAATCTCAACATTTGATGATGGACCACAGGTTCTCAAATGGGGTTCAGAATCATGTGAACAAGGAGGGCCATGTCATTAGATTTTCTTCTTTTATACCCTTTCTTGCCAGCACGCTGTGGAGTACTTGGACCGCGTGTGATGGAGCATTGTCCTGCATGAAAATCATGTTTTTCTTGAAGGATGCAGACTTCTTCCTGTACCACTGCATTGAAGAAGGTTGTCTTCCAGAAATGATAGTAGGACTGGGAGTTGAGCTTGACTCCATCCTCAACCCGAAAAGGACCCCACAAGCTCATCTTTGATGATACCAGCCCAAACAGTACTCCACCCTCCACCTTGCTGGCGTCTGAGTCGGGACCTGGAGCTCTCTGCCCCCTTTACCAATCCAGCACGGGCCCATCCATCTGGCCCATCAAGACTTCACCTCTCATTTCATCAGTCCATAAAACCTTATCTTGAGATATTTCTTGGCCCCTAGTCTTGACATTTCAGCTTGTGTGTCTTGTTCAGTGGTGGTCGTCCTTTCAGCCTTTCTTACCTTGGCCATGTCTCTGAGTATTGCACACCTTGTGCTTTTGGGCACTCCAGTGAGTTGCAGCTCTGAAATATGGCCAAACTGGTGGCAAGTGGCATCTTGGCAGCTGCACGCTCTGACTTTTCTCAGTTCATGGGCAGTTATTTTGCGCCCTTGGTTTTTCCACACGCTTCTCTGCGACCTGTTGACTATTTTGAATGAAACGCTTGATTGTTCGATGATCACGCTTCAGAAGCTTTGCAATTTTAAGAGTGCTGCATCCCTCTGAAAGATATCTCACTATTTTTGACTTTTCTGAGCCTGTCAAGTTCTTCTTTTGACCCATTTTGCCAAAGGAAAGGAAGTTGCCTAATAATTATGCACACCTGATATAGGGTGTGGATGTCATTAGACCACACCCCTTCTCATTACAGAGATGCACATCACCCTAATATGCTTAATTGGTAGTAGGCTTTCGAGCCTATCCAGCTTGGAGTAAGACCAACATGCATAAAGAGGATGATGTGGTCAAAATACTAATTTGCCTAATAATTCTGCACTCCCTGTAGACAGTATCTATAGTGAGCATACATTATATATATTATAAACAGTATCTATATGTGAGATACATTATTATATATAGACAGTATCTATAGTGAGCATACATTATTATATTGTAACAGTATCTATAGTGAGCATACATTATTACATTATAGACAGTATTTAATAGTGAGCAATACATTATTATATTATAGACAGTATCTATAGTGAGCATACATTATTATAATATAGACAGTACTCTACAGTTAAGCATACATTATTTGTATTATTATAGATAGTATCTATAGTGAGCCATACACTTATTATATTATTATAGACAGTATCTATAGTGAGCATACATTAGTATATTATAGACAGTATCTATAGTGAGCATACATTATTATATTATAAACAGTATCTATAGTGAGCATACATTATTATATTATAGACAGTATCTATAGTGAGCATACATTGTTATAGTATTAGACATTATCTATAGTGAGCATACATTAATATATTATAGACAGGTATCTATAGTGAGCATACATTATTATATTATAGACAGTATCTATAGTGAGCATACATTATTATATTATAGACAGTATCTATAGTGAGGAATACATTGTTATATTATAGGACAGTATCTATAGTGAGCATACATTATTATATTATATACAGTATCTATAGTGGGCATACATTATTATATTATAGACAGTATCATATAGTGAGCATACATTATTATATTATAGACAGTATCTATAGTGAGCAATACATTGTTATATTATAGACAATATATATAGTGAGCATACATTATTATATTATAGACAGAATCTATAGTGAGCAATACATTATTATATTATAGACAGTATCTATAGTGAAGCATACATTATTATATTATAGACAGTATCTATAGTGAGCATACATTATTATATTATAGACAGTATCTATAGTGAGCATACATTTTTATATTATAGACAGTATCTATAGTGAGCATACATTATTATATTATAAACAGTATCTATAGTGAGCACTACATTATTATATTATAGGACAGTATCTATAGTGAGCATACATTATTATATTGTAAACAGTATCTATAGTGAGCATACATTATTACATTATAGACAGTATTTATAGTGAGCATACATTAATATAATATAGACAGTATCTATAGTGAGCATACATTATTATAATATAGACAGTATCTACAGTGAGCATACATTATTATATTATTATAGACAGTAATCTATAGTGAGCATACATTAGTATATTATAGACAGTATCTATAGTGAGCATACATTATTATATTATAAACAGTATCTATAGTGAGCATACATTATTATATTATAGACAGTATCTATAGTGAGCATACATTGTTATATTATAGACAGTATCTATAGTGAGCATACATTAATATATTATAGACAGTATCTATAGTGAGCATACATTATTATATTATAGACAGTATCTATAGTGAGCATACATTATTATATTATAGAAAGTATCTATAGTGAGAATACATTGTTATATTATAGACAGTATCTATAGTGAGCATACATTATTATATTATAAACAGTATCTATAGTAAACATACATTATTATATTGTAGACAGTATCTATAGTGTGCATACATTATTATATTATAGACAGTATCTATAGTGAGCATACATTATTATATTATAGACAGTATCTATAGTGAGCATACATTATTATATTATAGACAGTATATATAGTGAGCATACATTATTATATTATAGACAGTATCTATAGTGAGCATACATTATTATATTATAGACAGTATATATAGTGAGTATACATTATTATATTATATACAGTATCTATAGTGAGCATACATTATTATATTATAGACAGTATCTATAGTGAGACATACATTATTATATTATAGACAGTATCTATAGTGAGCATACATTATTATATTATAGACAGTATCTATAGTGAGCATACATTATTATATTATAAACAGTATCTATAGTGAGCATACATTATTATATTATAGACAGTATCTATAGTGAGCATACATTATTATATTATAGACAGTATCTATAGTGAGCATACATTATTATATTATAGACAGTATCTATAGTGAGCATACATTATTATATTATAGACAGTATCTATAGTGAGCATACCATTATTATATTATAGACAGTATCTATAGTGAGCATACATTATTATATTATAGACAGTATCTATAGTGAGCATACATTATTATATTATGGACAGTATCTATAGTGAGCATACATTATTATATTGTAAACAGTATCTATAGTGAGCATACATTATTACATTATAGACAGTATCTATTGTGAGCATACATTATTATATTATAGATAGTATCTATAGTGAGCATACATTATTATAATATAGACAGTATCTATAGTGAGCATACATTATTATATTATAGACAGTATCTATAGTGAGCATACATTATTATATTATAGACAGTATCTATAGTGAGCATACATTATTATATTATAGACAGTATCTATAGTGAGCATACATTATTATATTGTAAACAGTATCTATAGTGAGCATACATTTATACATTATAGACAGTATCTATTGTGAGCATACATTATTATATTATAGACAGTATCTATAGTGAGCATACATTATTATATTATAGACAGTATCTATAGTGAGCATACATTATTGTATTATTATAGATAGTATCTATAGTGAGCATACATTATTATATTATTATAGACAGTATCTATAGTGAGCATACATTAGTATATTATAGACAGTATCTATAGTGAGCATACATTATTATATTATAAACAGTATCTATAGTGAGCATACATTATTATATTATAGACAGTATCTATAGTGAGCATACATTGTTATAGTATAGACAGTATCTATAGTGAGCATACATTAATATATTATAGACAGTATCTATAGTGAGCATACATTATTATATTATAGACAGTATCTATAGTGAGCATACATTATTATATTATAGAAAGTATCTATAGTGAGAATACATTGTTATATTATAGACAGTATCTATAGTGAGCATACATTATTATATTATAAACAGTATCTATAGTAAACATACATTATTATATTGTAGACAGTATCTATAGTGTGCATACATTATTATATTATAGACAGTATCTATAGTGAGCATACATTATTATATTATAGACAGTATCTATAGTGAGCATACATTATTATATTATAGACAGTATATATAGTGAGCATACATTATTATATTATAGACAGTATCTATAGTGAGCATACATTATTATATTATAGACAGTATCTATAGTGAGCATACATTATTATATTATAGACAGTATCTATAGTGAGCATACATTGTTATATTATAGACAGTATATATAGTGAGCATAGATTATTATATTATAGACAGTATCTATAGTGAGCATACATTATTATATTATAGACAGTATCTATAGTGAGCATACATTATTATATTATAAACAGTATCTATAGTGAGCATACATTATTATATTATAGACAGTATCTATAGTGAGCATACATTATTATATTATAGACAGTATCTATAGTGAGCATACATTATTATATTATAGACAGTATCTATAGTGAGCATACATTATTATATTATAGACAGTATCTATAGTGAGCATACATTATTATATTATAGACAGTATCTATAGTGAGCATACATTATTATTTTATAGACAGTATCTATAGTGAGCATACATTATTATATTATAGACAGTATCTACAGTGAGCATACATTATTGTATTATTATAGACAGTATCTATAGTGAGCATACATTATTATATTATCATAGACAGTATCTATAGTGAGCATACATAATTATATTATAGACAGTATCTATAGTGAGCATACATTATTTTATTATAAACAGTATCTATAGTGAGCATACATTATTATATTATAGACAGTATCTATAGTGAGCATACATTATTATATTATAGACAGTGTCCATAGTGAAAATACTTTGTTTTATTATAGACAGTATCTATAGTGAGCATACATTGTTATATTATAGACAGTATCTATAGTGAGCATACATTAATATATTATAGACAGTATCTATAGTGAGCATACATTATTATATTATAGACAGTATCTATAGTGAGCATACATTATTATATTATAGACAGTATCTATAGTGAGCATACATTAATATATTATAGACAGTATCTATAGTGAGCATACATTATTATATTATAGACAGTATCTATAGTGAGTATACATTATTATATTATAGACAGTATCTATAGTGAGAATACATTGTTATATTATAGACAGTATCTATAGTGAGCATACATTATTATATTATAGACAGTATCTATAGTGAGCATACATTATTATATTATAGACAGTATCTATAGTGAGCATACATTATTATATTATAAACAGTATCTATAGTGAGCATACATTATTATATTATGGACAGTATCTATAGTGAGCATACATTATTATATTGTAAACAGTATCTATAGTGAGCATACATTATTACATTATAGACAGTATCTATTGTGAGCATACATTATTATATTATAGACAGTATCTATAGTGAGCATACATTATTATAATATAGACAGTATCTATAGTGAGCATACATTATTATATTATAGACAGTATCTACAGTGAGCATACATTATTATATTATAGACAGTATCTATAGTGAGCATACATTATTATATTATAAACAGTATCTATAGTGAGCATACATTATTATATTATAGACAGTATGTACAGTGAGCATACATTATTATATTATAGACAGTATCTATAGTGAGCATACATTATTATATTATCATAGACAGTATCTATAGTGAGCATACATAATTATATTATAGACAGTATCTACAGTGAGCATACATTATTGTATTATTATAGACAGTATCTATAGTGAGCATACATTATTATATTATCATAGACAGTATCTATAGTGAGCATACATAATTATATTATAGACAGTATCTATAGTGAGCATACATTATTTTATTATAAACAGTATCTATAGTGAGCATACATTATTATATTATAGACAGTATCTATAGTGAGCATACATTATTATATTATAGACAGTATCTATAGTGAGCATACAGTATTATATTATAGACAGTGTCCATAGTGAAAATACTTTGTTTTATTATAGACAGTATCTATAGTGAGCATACATTGTTATATTATAGACAGTATCTATAGTGAGCATACATTAATTATATTATAGACAGTATCTATAGTGAGCATACATTATTATATTATAGACAGTATCTATAGTGAGCATACATTATTATATTATAGACAGTATCTATAGTGAGAATACATTATTATGTTATAGACAGTATCTATAGTGAGCATACATTATTATGTTATAGACAGTATCTATAGTGAGCATACATTATTATATTATAGACAGTATCTATAGTGAGCATACATTATTATATTATAGACAGTATCTATAGTGAGCATACATTATTATATTATAGACAGTATCTATAGTGAGCATACATTATTATATTATAGACAGTATCTATAGTGAGCATACATTATTATATTATAGACAGTATCTATAGTGAGCATACATTATTATATTATAGACAGTATCTATAGTGAGCATACATTAATATATTATAGACAGTATCTATAGTGAGCATACATTATTATATTATAGACAGTATCTATAGTGAGTATACATTATTATATTATAGACAGTATCTATAGTGAGAATACATTGTTATATATAGACAGTATCTATAGTGAGCATACATTATTATATTATAGACAGTATCTATAGTGATCATACATTATTATATTATAGACAGTATCTATAGTGAGCATACATTATTATATTATAGACAGTATCTATAGTGATCATACATTATTATATTATAGACAGTATCTATAGTGAGCATACATTATTATATTATAAACAGTATCTATAGTAAACATACATTATTATATTGTAGACAGTATCTATAAAGAGCATACATTATTATATTATAGACAGTATCTATAGTGAGCATACATTATTATATTATAGACAGTATCTATAGTGAGCATACATTATTATAATATAGACAGTATCTATAGTGAGCATACATTATTATATTATAGACAGTATCTATAGTGAGCATACATTATTATATTATAGACAGTATCTACAGTGAGCATACATTATTGTATTATTATAGACAGTATCTATAGTGAGCATACATTATTATATTATCATAGACAGTATCTATAGTGAGCATACATAATTATATTATAGACAGTATCTATAGTGAGCATACATTATTTTATTATAAACAGTATCTATAGTGAGCATACATTATTATATTATAGACAGTATCTATAGTGAGCATACATTATTATATTATAGACAGTGTCCATAGTGAAAATACTTTGTTTTATTATAGACAGTATCTATAGTGAGCATACATTGTTATATTATAGACAGTATCTATAGTGAGCATACATTAATATATTATAGACAGTATCTATAGTGAGCATACATTATTATATTATAGACAGTATCTATAGTGAGCATACATTATTATAATTATAGACAGTATCTATAGTGAGCATACATTATTATATTATAGACAGTATCTATAGTGAGCATACATTAATATATTATAGACAGTATCTATAGTGAGCATACATTATTATATTATAGACAGTATCTATAGTGAGTATACATTATTATATTATAGACAGTATCTATAGTGAGAATACATTGTTATATTATAGACAGTATCTATAGTGAGCATACATTATTATATTATAGACAGTATCTATAGTGAGCATACATTATTATATTATAGACAGTATCTATAGTGAGCATACATTAATATATTATAGACAGTATCTATAGTGAGCATACATTATTATATTATAGACAGTATCTATAGTGAGCATACATTAATATATTATAGACAGTATCTATAGTGAGCATACATTAATATATTATAGACAGTATCTATAGTGAGCATACATTATTATATTATAGACAGTATCTATAGTGAGCATACATTATTATATTATAAACAGTATCTATAGTGAGCATACATTGTTATATTATGGACAGTATCTATAGTGAGCATACATTATTATATTATAGACAGTATCTATAGTGAGCATACATTATTATATTATAGACAGTATCTATAGTGAGCATACATTAATATATTATGGACAGTATCTATAGTGAGCATACATTATTATATTATAGACAGTATCTATAGTGAGCATACATTAATATATTATAGACAGTATCTATAGTGAGCATACATTAATATATTATAGACAGTATCTATAGTGAGCATACATTATTATATTATAGACAGTATCTATAGTGAGCATACATTATTATATTATAAACAGTATCTATAGTGAGCATACATTATTATATTATGGACAGTATCTATAGTGAGCATACATTATTATATTGTAAACAGTATCTATAGTGAGCATACATTATTACATTATAGACAGTATCTATTGTGAGCATACATTATTATATGATAGACAGTATCTATAGTGAGCATACATTATTATAATATAGACAGTATCTATAGTGAGCATACATTATTATATTATAGACAGTATCTATAGTGAGCATACATTATTATATTATAAACAGTATCTATAGTGAGCATACATTATTATATTATAGACAGTATCTATAGTGAGCATACATTATTATATTGTAAACAGTATCTATAGTGAGCATACATTATTATATTATAGACAGTATCTATAGTGAGCATACATTATTATATTATAGACAGTATCTATAGTGAGCATACATTATTACATTATAGACAGTATCTATTGTGAGCATACATTATTATTTTATAGACAGTATCTATAGTGAGCATACATTATTATAATATAGACAGTATCTATAGTGAGCATACATTATTATAATATAGACAGTATCTATAGTGAGCATACATTATTATATTATAGACAGTATCTATAGTGAGCATACATTATTATATTATAGACAGTATCTACAGTGAGCATACATTATTATATTATAGACAGTATCTATAGTGAGCATACATTATTATATTATAGACAGTATCTATAGTGAGCATACATTATTGTATTATTATAGACAGTATCTATAGTGAGCATACATTATTATATTATCATAGACAGTATCTATAGTGAGCATACATAATTATATTATAGACAGTATCTATAGTGAGCATACATTATTTTATTATAAACAGTATCTATAGTGAGCATACATTATTATATTATAGACAGTATCTATAGTGAGCATACATTATTATATTATAGACAGTGTCCATAGTGAAAATACTTTGTTTTATTATAGACAGTATCTATAGTGAGCATACATTGTTATATTATAGACAGTATCTATAGTGAGCATACATTGTTATATTATAGACAGTATCTATAGTGAGCATACATTGTTATATTATAGACAGTATCTATAGTGAGCATACATTGTTATATTATAGACAGTATCTATAGTGAGCATACATTAATATATTATAGACAGTATCTATAGTGAGCATACATTATTATATTATAGACAGTATCTATAGTGAGCATACATTATTATATTATAGACAGTATCTATAGTGAGCATACATTAATATATTATAGACAGTATCTATAGTGAGCATACATTATTATATTATAGACAGTATCTATAGTGAGTATACATTATTATATTATAGACAGTATCTATAGTGAGAATACATTGTTATATTATAGACAGTATCTATAGTGAGCATACATTATTATATTATAGACAGTATCTATAGTGATCATACATTATTATATTATAGACAGTATCTATAGTGAGCATACATTATTATATTATAGACAGTATCTATAGTGATCATACATTATTATATTATAGACAGTATCTATAGTGAGCATACATTATTATATTATAGACAGTATCTATAGTGAGCATACATTATTATAATATAGATAGTATCTATAGTGAGCATACATTATTATATTATAGACAGTATCTATAGTGAGCATACATTATTATATTATAGACAGTATCTACAGTGAGCATACATTATTGTATTATTATAGACAGTATCTATAGTGAGCATACATTATTATATTATCATAGACAGTATCTATAGTGAGCATACATAATTATATTATAGACAGTATCTATAGTGAGCATACATTATTATATTATCATAGACAGTATCTATAGTGAGCATACATAATTATATTATAGACAGTATCTATAGTGAGCATACATTATTTTATTATAAACAGTATCTATAGTGAGCATACATTATTATATTATAGACAGTATCTATAGTGAGCATACATTATTATATTATAGACAGTGTCCATAGTGAAAATACTTTGTTTTATTATAGACAGTATCTATAGTGAGCATACATTGTTATATTATAGACAGTATCTATAGTGAGCATACATTAATATATTATAGACAGTATCTATAGTGAGCATACATTATTATATTATAGACAGTATCTATAGTGAGCATACATTATTATATTATAGACAGTATCTATAGTGAGCATACATTATTATATTATAGACAGTATCTATAGTGAGCATACATTAATATATTATAGACAGTATCTATAGTGAGCATACATTATTATATTATAGACAGTATCTATAGTGAGTATACATTATTATATTATAGACAGTATCTATAGTGAGAATACATTGTTATATTATAGACAGTATCTATAGTGAGCATACATTATTATATTATAGACAGTATCTATAGTGAGCATACATTATTATATTATAGACAGTATCTATAGTGAGCATACATTATTATATTATAAACAGTATCTATAGTGAGCATACATTATTATATTATGGACAGTATCTATAGTGAGCATACATTATTATATTGTAAACAGTATCTATAGTGAGCATACATTATTACATTATAGACAGTATCTATTGTGAGCATACATTATTATATGATAGACAGTATCTATAGTGAGCATACATTATTATAATATAGACAGTATCTATAGTGAGCATACATTATTATATTATAGACAGTATCTATAGTGAGCATACATTATTATATTATAGACAGTATCTATAGTGAGCATACATTATTATATTATAGACAGTATCTATAGTGAGCATACATTATTATATTGTAAACAGTATCTATAGTGAGCATACATTATTATATTATAGACAGTATCTATAGTGAGCATACATTATTATATTATAGACAGTATCTATAGTGAGCATACATTATTATATTATTATAGACAGTATCTATAGTGAGCATACATTATTATTTTATAGACAGTATCTATAGTGAGCATACATTATTATAATATAGACAGTATCTATAGTGAGCATACATTATTATAATATAGACAGTATCTATAGTGAGCATACATTATTATATTATAGACAGTATCTATAGTGAGCATACATTATTGTATTATTATAGACAGTATCTATAGTGAGTATACATTATTATATTATAGACAGTATCTACAGTGAGCATACATTATTGTATTATTATAGACAGTATCTATAGTGAGCATACATTATTATATTATCATAGACAGTATCTATAGTGAGCATACATAATTATATTATAGACAGTATCTATAGTGAGCATACATTATTTTATTATAAACAGTATCTATAGTGAGCATACATTATTATATTATAGACAGTATCTATAGTGAGCATACATTATTATATTATAGACAGTGTCCATAGTGAAAATACTTTGTTTTATTATAGACAGTATCTATAGTGAGCATACATTGTTATATTATAGACAGTATCTATAGTGAGCATACATTAATATATTATAGACAGTATCTATAGTGAGCATACATTATTATATTATAGACAGTATCTATAGTGAGCATACATTATTATATTATAGACAGTATCTATAGTGAGCATACATTAATATATTATAGACAGTATCTATAGTGAGCATACATTATTATATTATAGACAGTATCTATAGTGAGTATACATTATTATATTATAGACAGTATCTATAGTGAGAATACATTGTTATATTATAGACAGTATCTATAGTGAGCATACATTATTATATTATAGACAGTATCTATAGTGATCATACATTATTATATTATAGACAGTATCTATAGTGAGCATACATTATTATATTATAGACAGTATCTATAGTGATCATACATTATTATATTATAGACAGTATCTATAGTGAGCATACATTATTATATTATAAACAGTATCTATAGTAAACATACATTATTATATTGTAGACAGTATCTATAAAGAGCATACATTATTATATTATAGACAGTATCTATAGTGAGCATACATTATTATATTATAGACAGTATCTATAGTGAGCATACATTATTATATTATAGACAGTATATATAGTGAGCATACATTATTATATTATAGACAGTATCTATAGTGAGCATACATTATTATATTATAGACAGTATCTATAGTGAGCATACATTATTATATTATAGACAGTATCTATAGTGAGTATACATTATTATATTATAGACAGTATCTATAGTGAGCATACATTATTATATTATAGACAGTATCTATAGTGAGCATACATTGTTATATTATAGACAGTATCTATAGTGAGCATACATTATTATATTATATGTGCGTTTTTGATAGTGGTTGGACTGATACTAAGGCGGGAATAGTGCACACCTTATAAAACTTTATCCCAATGTTTTATACAAATTAGCTGCGGTGATGGTAGGTGGCGCAAATAAATGCTGATTCCCTGTGGTGAAGCGTTAATATTTCAATGTTTATTGTTAGTTACGTGAATTCCGTGGTGAATTCTATTAGCTATGTTTGAATTATGATAGTGTCAATTTCTATTATTATTATGGATTTCAATTAATAATATACTCCTTATATAAATATAAATAAAATTAAAATTGCCTTTAGGTTGGTAAATAAAAAACAATTTATTTTCACAAATGTTTAAAATGTATATACTTTATGCGCTATTGACACCGGTGTCTACGGTTACTATAAAAGATACTAAAATTGGACAAGCTAAAAATAAAACAAAATACAATTTAAAATGATATAATTCCAAGTCTACAATGATACTTTTACGTTGAGTATTGTTACACTTTGCTAATTTCCACAGTGTGGCCTAATTTCAACGGTATGTTACAATATTTCTGACATTCATATGCTTTAGCAGTGGACTGTTATTAGTCCCAGTCTTTTGACGAAATGACCTTATAATATCGGCCAGGTATAGGTGATAGTACACTATATTCTAGTAGTGCTGGTTGTGCTGTTTTAACATTGCTCTAAAGTACCTTCAAATGTATCCGTCTGTTGTTGCTGTATCCGTTGGGGAATGTTGCGGTTAAATATATGCCGCTACTTGGTTCCCTTCAGTGTGTCTGTTTAATGACACGTCTTAAGTATACTGCGGTTAAATAAATGCCGCTGTTTGAAATGACTGGATTCGATGGGTGAGTAGAGATGTTAAGTCTCTCATGCGGTTAAATATATGCCGCTGCGGTGACTTTGTTGCAGTATAAGCTCTGCCTGCAGTAAAAAGGTGTGGATGTTGTTATACCCACTGACGTGAGTGTTTCTTGTGGCCGCTCGAAGTGTTGTCGGTCAGTGACCGATCAGGTTCCTTCAAGGGTGATGGTTCCGTCGGGTGTGAGATCTTTATCACTTCGGTTGTTGAGACTTCTGCTTCCGTTCACCGTCGGTCAGTGACCGATCTGCCTGTTGTGCTTGGATGTTTAGATGGAAGCGCTCTTCTGATGTCCTGTGGTCTTGCAAATCTGTGTGAGGTTGCTCGGGTATCAACGCGTTTCGGCTTCAAAGCCTTTCTCAAGATACCAGATAGGTGGATTTGCCTGCTATTTATACCTGTTTCGGTTAACTGTTAAACTGCCGGTATGGTGTTATTCCAGTTTTCACTTTGGGTTAGTTCGTGGTTTCGTGGATGTTAGCATTCAACATGACTTATTTTTCTTATTTGCTTTCTGATAATCTTGCTTTTTGATGTTCTTGTTTTACATATTGATTGTAAATAATCATTTCTTATTTTGCATATTTTTGCAACAAGGCTATAAGGAGTATGTATTAATCATATAGCAAAAAATATAATAATATAACAAAATTTAATTTTGGGTATTTTTCTTAAATTTATATTAGTCGTGTGTGAATGTTCATTTATTATTGTTTTTTGTTGTGCATATTTTGGTGTGTGTTGTTACGTTACCCTGATATTGCGCTCATTCGCATCTAGGTTTTGGAACCATAATTGGCTAGACCAGATTATAGGTGAAATTAATATGCAATTTATAATATCAATATTGCTTGGAAATTGATCGGGGTTTACTTGATTTTCTAATATAGGTTTTATATAACCCTATTTTTGTAGGTTGGAGTTGCCATACATATGAATTTGAATTCCCAGGTTTGTTACTTTTTATACATCGTTGACGGGTTTAATCATGTGTGTATTTCTAAAAAACGTTCTCTAAATTTGGGTGGGTACAACATTAACTCCTGATAAGGAGTATAACGGTGTACTACTATTTCTTTGACTTTGCGTCTTGGTTATTAAGGAGTGTCTTACAAGTTATTTTGTGTGTCCAATAGATTATAATATTGATTTTAAGTGATATCTATGTGGTTTTTAGTGTGATGAAAGTCTATATACAATTTTGGTTTGGAGTATACTACAGGATGGAGTTTAGGTCCATTTCACTGTTTAGACCTTTTGGGTATAGAGTTCCCATTTCAAATATTAGTCTGGCTTCTTGGTGTAGAAGTTTTTTCCCTAGATTGCCTCCTCTGCTGTCAGGTATAATCTTTCTAATGCCCCAAAATAGCATTTCATTTGGATTCCCTTTATGACATGTTTTAAAGTGTGCGTATAGTTTTGTATTGTCTTTTTCTTTTTCAATATTTAGGATGTGCTCTCTCATCCTGTCCTTCAACTTTCTGCTAGTTTGGCCTAAGTATTGAAGTTTGCAATTGCATTCTATTAGATATATGATATTGGTATCCGTGCATCTGATAATGTCATTAATTTTTACTTCTTTATTTGTCACAGTTGATCTGACTGATTTAGATTTGGTACTGTGTTTACAAGATTTACACTCGTGGCATGGGAAAAAACCAGATATGCTTTCATTGTTAAGGTTTCGTTGGGCGGTGTGGTTTTTTTGTTGTTTGTACTCGCTAGGTGCTAGGATATTTTTCAGATTTGTGGCCTTTCGAAATATAATATCTGGATGTTGTTTTAGTCGTTTCCCCAGGATGGGGTCACTTTTTGCAAGATGCCAGTGTTGCTTAATGATTTTTTCTATTTGTTTGTGTTGGCTGGAATATGCAGTGATGAATGGAATGTGATAGGGGTCTCTATCTTCCTGTTTTTTCATGTTAATCTTTTCCTCCAGAAGGACCTTTCTATCTATTGCTCTGACTTGTTTTTTTGTGTCTACTAGAGTCTTGGGGTGATATCCCTTTTCGGCAAATCTCTTGTCTAGAATTTCAGCTTGTGTGTCATAGTCAGTTACTTTGGTACAGTTCCTTCTTATTCTCGAATACTGTCCTTTAGGTATATTATTTTGCAAATAGCTACATTGACTATAAAAGTTGCCACCATACAAAATGGAAAAATAATATACCTAAAGGACAGTATTCGAGAATAAGAAGGAACTGTACCAAAGTAACTGACTATGACACACAAGCTGAAATTCTAGACAAGAGATTTGCCGAAAAGGGATATCACCCCAAGACTCTAGTAGACACAAAAAAACAAGTCAGAGCAATAGATAGAAAGGTCCTTCTGGAGGAAAAGATTAACATGAAAAAACAGGAAGATAGAGACCCCTATCACATTCCATTCATCACTGCATATTCCAGCCAACACAAACAAATAGAAAAAATCATTAAGCAACACTGGCATCTTGCAAAAAGTGACCCCATCCTGGGGAAACGACTAAAACAACATCCAGATATTATATTTCGAAAGGCCACAAATCTGAAAAATATCCTAGCACCTAGCGAGTACAAACAACAAAAAAACCACACCGCCCAACGAAACCTTAACAATGAAAGCATATCTGGTTTTTTCCCATGCCACGAGTGTAAATCTTGTAAACACAGTACCAAATCTAAATCAGTCAGATCAACTGTGACAAATAAAGAAGTAAAAATTAATGACATTATCAGATGCACGGATACCAATATCATATATCTAATAGAATGCAATTGCAAACTTCAATACTTAGGCCAAACTAGCAGAAAGTTGAAGGACAGGATGAGAGAGCACATCCTAAATATTGAAAAAGAAAAAGACAATACAAAACTATACGCACACTTTAAAACATGTCATAAAGGGAATCCAAATGAAATGCTATTTTGGGGCATTAGAAAGATTATACCTGACAGCAGAGGAGGCAATCTAGGGAAAAAACTTCTACACCAAGAAGCCAGACTAATATTTGAAATGGGAACTCTATACCCAAAAGGTCTAAACAGTGAAATGGACCTAAACTCCATCCTGTAGTATACTCCAAACCAAAATTGTATATAGACTTTCATCACACTAAAAACCACATAGATATCACTTAAAATCAATATTATAATCTATTGGACACACAAAATAACTTGTAAGACACTCCTTAATAACCAAGACGCAAAGTCAAAGAAATAGTAGTACACCGTTATACTCCTTATCAGGAGTTAATGTTGTACCCACCCAAATTTAGAGAACGTTTTTTAGAAATACACACATGATTAAACCCGTCAACGATGTATAAAAAGTAACAAACCTGGGAATTCAAATTCATATGTATGGCAACTCCAACCTACAAAAATAGGGTTATATAAAACCTATATTAGAAAATCAAGTAAACCCCGATCAATTTCCAAGCAATATTGATATTATAAATTGCATATTAATTTCACCTATAATCTGGTCTAGCCAATTATGGTTCCAAAACCTAGATGCGAATGAGCGCAATATCAGGGTAACGTAACAACACACACCAAAATATGCACAACAAAAAACAATAATAAATGAACATTCACACACGACTAATATAAATTTAAGAAAAATACCCAAAATTAAATTTTGTTATATTATTATATTTTTTGCTATATGATTAATACATACTCCTTATAGCCTTGTTGCAAAAATATGCAAAATAAGAAATGATTATTTACAATCAATATGTAAAACAAGAACATCAAAAAGCAAGATTATCAGAAAGCAAATAAGAAAAATAAGTCATGTTGAATGCTAACATCCACGAAACCACGAACTAACCCAAAGTGAAAACTGGAATAACACCATACCGGCAGTTTAACAGTTAACCGAAACAGGTATAAATAGCAGGCAAATCCACCTATCTGGTATCTTGAGAAAGGCTTTGAAGCCGAAACGCGTTGATACCCGAGCAACCTCACACAGATTTGCAAGACCACAGGACATCAGAAGAGCGCTTCCATCTAAACATCCAAGCACAACAGGCAGATCGGTCACTGACCGACGGTGAACGGAAGCAGAAGTCTCAACAACCGAAGTGATAAAGATCTCACACCCGACGGAACCATCACCCTTGAAGGAACCTGATCGGTCACTGACCGACAACACTTCGAGCGGCCACAAGAAACACTCACGTCAGTGGGTATAACAACATCCACACCTTTTTACTGCAGGCAGAGCTTATACTGCAACAAAGTCACCGCAGCGGCATATATTTAACCGCATGAGAGACTTAACATCTCTACTCACCCATCGAATCCAGTCATTTCAAACAGCGGCATTTATTTAACCGCAGTATACTTAAGACGTGTCATTAAACAGACACACTGAAGGGAACCAAGTAGCGGCATATATTTAACCGCAACATTCCCCAACGGATACAGCAACAACAGACGGATACATTTGAAGGTACTTTAGAGCAATGTTAAAACAGCACAACCAGCACTACTAGAATATAGTGTACTATCACCTATACCTGGCCGATATTATAAGGTCATTTCGTCAAAAGACTGGGACTAATAACAGTCCACTGCTAAAGCATATGAATGTCAGAAATATTGTAACATACCGTTGAAATTAGGCCACACTGTGGAAATTAGCAAAGTGTAACAATACTCAACGTAAAAGTATCATTGTAGACTTGGAATTATATCATTTTAAATTGTATTTTGTTTTATTTTTAGCTTGTCCAATTTTAGTATCTTTTATAGTAACCGTAGACACCGGTGTCAATAGCGCATAAAGTATATACATTTTAAACATTTGTGAAAATAAATTGTTTTTTATTTACCAACCTAAAGGCAATTTTAATTTTATTTATATTTATATAAGGAGTATATTATTAATTGAAATCCATAATAATAATAG
This sequence comes from Bombina bombina, assembly GCF_027579735.1. Taxonomy (NCBI): domain Eukaryota; kingdom Metazoa; phylum Chordata; class Amphibia; order Anura; family Bombinatoridae; genus Bombina; species Bombina bombina. The sequence continues at coordinate 1,440,303,381 of NC_069500.1, forward strand.
AAATTGACACTATCATAATTCAAACATAGCTAATAGAATTCACCACGGAATTCACGTAACTAACAATAAACATTGAAATATTAACGCTTCACCACAGGGAATCAGCATTTATTTGCGCCACCTACCATCACCGCAGCTAATTATTATATTATAGACAGTATCTATAGTGAGCATACATTATAATATTATAGACAGTATCTATAGTGAGCATACATTATTATATTATAGACAGTATCTATAGTGAGCATACATTGTTAAATTATAGACAGTATCTATAGTGAGCATACATACATTATTATATTATAGACAGTATCTATAGAGAGCATACATTGTTATATTATAGACAGTATATATAGTGAGCACACATTATTATATTATAGACAGTATCTATAGTGAGCATACATTATAATATTATAGACAGTATCTACAGTGAGCATACATTATTATATTATAGACAGTATGTATAGTGAGCATACATTATTATATTATAGACAGTATCTATAGTGAGCATACATTATTATATTATAGACAGTATCTATAGTGAGCATACATTATTATATTATAGACAGTATCTATAGTGAGCATACATTATTATATTATAGACAGTATCTATAGTGAGCATACATTATTATATTATAGACAGTATCTATAGTGAGCATACATTATTATATTATAGACAGTATCTATAGTGAGCATACATTATTATATTATAGACAGTATCTATAGTGAGCATACATTATTACATTATAGACAGTATCTATAGTGAGCATACATTATTATATTATAGACAGTATCTATAGTGAGCATACATTATTATAATATAGACAGTATCTACAGTGAGCATACATTATTGTATTATTATAGACAGTATCTATAGTGACCATATATTATTATATTATTTTAGACAGTATCTATAGTGAGCATACATTATTATATTATAGACAGTATGTATAGTGAGCATACATTATTATATTATAGACAGTATCTATAGTGAGCATACATTATTACATTATAGACAGTATCTATAGTGAGCATACATTATTATATTATAGACAGTATCTATAGTGAGCATACATTATTATATTATAGACAGTATCTATAGTGAGCATACATTATTATATTATAAACAGTATCTATAGTGAGCATACATTATTATATTATAGACAGTATCTATAGTGAGCATACATTATTATATTATAAACAGTATCTATAGTGAGCATACATTATTATATTATAGGCAGTATCTATAGTGAGCATACATTATTATATTATAAACAGTATCTATAGTGAGCATACATTGTTATATTATAGACAGTATCTATAGTGAGCATACATTATTATGTTATAAACAGTATCTATAGTGAGCATACATTATTATATTATAGACAGTATCTATAGTGAGCATACATTATTATATTATAAACAGTATCTATAGTGAGCATACATTATTATATTATAGACAGTATCTATAGTGAGCATACATTATTATATTATAGACAGTATCTAGAGTGAGCATACATTATTATATTATAGACAGTATCTATAGTGAGCATACATTATTATATTATAGACAGTATCTATAGGGAGCATACAATATTATATTATAGACATTATCTATAGTGAGCATACATTAATATATTATAGACAGTATCTATAGTGAGCATACATTATTATATTATAGACAGTATCTATAGTGAGCATACATTATTATATTATAGACAGAATCTATAGTGAGCATACATTATTATATTATAAACAGTATCTATAGTGAGCATACATTATTTTATTATAGACAGTATCTATAGTGAGCATACATTATTATATTATAGACAGTATCTATAGTGAGCATACATTATTATATTATAAACAGTATCTATAGTGAGCATACATTATTTTATTATAGACAGTATCTATAGTGAGCATACATTATTATATTATAGACAGAATCTATAGTGAGCATACATAATTATATTATAGACAGTATCTATAGTGAGCATACATTATTATATTATAAACAGTATCTATAGTGAGCATACATTATTATATTATAGACAGTATCTATAGTGAGCATGCATTATTATATTATAAACAGTATCTATAGTGAGCATACATTATTATATTATAGACAGTATCTATATAGTGAGCATACAGTATTATATTATAAACAGTATCTATAGTGAGCATACATTATTTTATTATAGACAGTATCTATAGTGAGCATACATTATTATATTATAGACAGAATCTATAGTGAGCATACATAATTATATTATAGACAGTATCTATAGTGAGCATACATTATTATATTATAAACAGTATCTATAGTGAGCATACATTATTATATTATAGACAGTATCTATAGTGAGCATGCATTATTATATTATAGACAGTATCTATAGTGAGCATACATTATTATATTATAGACAGTATCTATAGTAAACATACATTATTATATTATAAACTGTATCTAACGTGAGCATACATTATTATATTATAGACAGTATCTATAGTGAGCATACATTATTATATTATAGACAGTGTCCATAGTGAAAATACATTGTTATATTATAGACAGTATCTATAGTGAGCATACATTGTTATATTATAGACAGTATCTATAGTGAGCATACATTAATATATTATAGACAGTATCTATAGTGAGCATACATTATTATATTATAGACAGTATCTATAGTGATCATACATTATTATATTATAGACAGTATCTATAGTGAGCATACATTATTATATTATAGACAGTATCTATAGTAAACATACATTATTATATTATAGACAGTATCTATAGTGAGCATACATTATTATATGATAGACAGTATCTATAGTGAGCATACATTATTATATTATAGACAGTATCTATAGTGAGCATACATTATTATATTATAGACAGTATCTATAGTGAGCATATATTATTATATTATAAACAGTATCTATAGTGAGCATACATTATTATATTATAGACAGTATCTATAGTGAGCATACATTATTATATTATAGAAAGTATCTATAGTGAGCATACATTATTATATTATAGACAGTATCTATAGTGAGCATACATTGTTATATTATAGTCAGTATCTATAGTGAGCATACATTATTATATTATAAACAGTATCTAACGTGAGCATACATTATTATATTATAGACAGTATCTATAGTGAGCATACATTATTATATTATAGACAGTGTCCATAGTGAAAATACATTGTTATATTATAGACAGTATCTATAGTGAGCATACATTATTATATTATAGACAGTATCTATAGTGAGCATACATTATTATATTATAGACAGTATCTATAGTGAGCATACATTATTATATTATAGACAGTATCTATAGTGAGCATACATTGTTATATTATAGACAGTATCTATAGTGAGCATACATTATTATATTATAAACAGTATCTATAGTAAACATACATTATTATATTATAGACAGTATCTATAGTGAGCATACATTATTATATTATAGACAGTATATATAGTGAGCATACATTATTATATTATAGACAGTATCTATAGTGAGCATACATTATTATATTATAGACAGTATCTATAGTGAGCATACATTATTATATTATAGACAGTATCTATAGTGAGCATACATTATTATATTATAGACAGTATCTATAGTGAGCATACATTATTATATTATAGACAGTATCTATAGTGAGCATACATTATTATATTATAGACAGTATCTATAGTGAGCATACATTATTATATTATAGACAGTATCTATAGTGAGCATACATTATTATATTATAGACAGTATCTATAGTGAGCATACATTATTATATTATAGACAGTATCTATAGTGAGCATACATTATTATATTATAGACAGTATCTATAGTGAGCATATATTATTATATTATAAACAGTATCTATAGTGAGCATACATTATTATATTATAGACAGTATCTATAGTGAGCATACATTATTATATTATAAACAGTATCTATAGTGAGCATACATTATTATATTATAGACAGTATCTATAGTGAGCATACATTATTATATTATTATAGACAGTATCTATAGTGAGCATACATTATTATATTATACACAGTATCTATAGTGAGCATACATTATTATATTATAGACAGTATCTATAGTGAGCATACATTATTATATTATAGACAGTATCTATAGTGAGCATACATTATTATATTATAGACAGTATCTATCGTGAGCATACATCATTATATTATACACAGTATCTATAGTGAGCATACATTATTATATTATAGACAGTATCTATAGTGTGCATACATTATTATATTATAGACACATTATCTATAGTGAGCATACATTATTATATTATAGACAGTATCTATAGTGAGCATACATTATTATATTATAGACAGTATCTATAGTGAGCATACATTATTATATTATAGACAGTATCTATAGTGAGCATACATTATTATATTATAAACAGTATCTATAGTAAGCATACATTATTATATTATAGACAGTATCTATAGTGAGCATACATTGTTATATTATAGACAGTATCTATAGTGAGCATAGATTATTATATTATAGACAGTATCTATAGTGAGCATACATTATTATATTATAAACAGTATCTATAGTGAGCATACATTATTATATTATAAACAGTATCTATAGTGAGCATACATTATTATATTATAAACAGTATCTATAGTGAGCATACATTATTATATTATAAACAGTATCTATAGTGAGCATACATTATTATATTATAGACAGTATCTATAGTGATCATACATTGTTATATTATAGACAGTATCTATAGTGAGCATACATTATTATATTATAAACAGTATCTATAGTGAGCATACATTATTATATTATAAACAGTATCTATAGTGAGCATACATTGTTATATTATAGACAGTATCTATAGTGAGCATACATTATTATATTATAGACAGTATCTATAGTGAGCATACATTATTATATTATAAACAGTATCTATAGTGAGCATACATTATTATATTATAGACAGTATCTATAGTGAGCATACATTATTATATTATAGACAGTATCTATAGTGAGCATACATTATTATATTATAGACAGTATCTATAGTAAACATACATTATTATATTATAAACAGTATCTAACGTGAGCATACATTATTATATTATAGACAGTATCTATAGTGAGCATACATTATTATATTATAGACAGTATCTATAGTGAGCATACATTATTATATTATAGAAAGTATCTATAGTGAGCATACATTATTATATTATAGACAGTATCTATAGTGAGCATACATTGTTATATTATAGTCAGTATCTATAGTGAGCATACATTATTATATTATAAACAGTATCTAACGTGAGCATACATTATTATATTATAGACAGTATCTATAGTGAGCATACATTATTATATTATAGACAGTGTCCATAGTGAAAATACATTGTTATATTATAGACAGTATCTATAGTGAGCATACATCAATATATTATAGACAGTATCTATAGTGAGCATACATTATTATATTATAGACAGTATCTATAGTGAGCATACATTGTTATATTATAGACAGTATCTATAGTGAGCATACATTATTATATTATAAACAGTATCTATAGTAAACATACATTATTATATTATAGACAGTATCTATAGTGAGCATACATTATTATATTATAGACAGTATATATAGTGAGCATACATTATTATATTATAGACAGTATCTATAGTGAGCATACATTATTATATTATAGACAGTATCTATAGTGAGCATACATTATTATATTATAGACAGTATCTATAGTGAGCATACATTATTATATTATAGACAGTATCTATAGTGAGCATACATTATTATATTATAGACAGTATCTATAGTGAGCATACATTATTATATTATAAACAGTATCTATAGTGAGCATACATTATTATATTATTATAGACAGTATCTATAGTGAGCATACATTATTATTTTATACACAGTATCTATAGTGAGCATACATTATTATATTATAGACAGTATCTATAGTGAGCATACATTATTATATTATAGACAGTATCTATAGTGAGCATACATTATTATATTATAGACAGTATCTATCGTGAGCATACATCATTATATTATACACAGTATCTATAGTGAGCATACATTATTATATTATAGACAGTATCTATAGTGTGCATACATTATTATATTATAGACACATTATCTATAGTGAGCATACATTATTATATTATAGACAGTATCTATAGTGAGCATACATTATTATATTATAAACAGTATCTATAGTAAGCATACATTATTATATTATAGACAGTATCTATAGTGAGCATACATTGTTATATTATAGACAGTATCTATAGTGAGCATACATTATTATATTATAGACAGTATCTATAGTGTGCATACATTATTATATTATAGACACATTATCTATAGTGAGCATACATTATTATATTATAGACAATTTCTATAGTGAGCATACATTATTATATTATTATAGACAGTATCTATAGTGAGCATACATTATTATTTTATACACAGTATCTATAGTGAGCATACATTATTATATTATAGACAGTATCTATAGTGAGCATACATTATTATATTATAGACAGTATCTATAGTGAGCATACATTATTATATTATAGACAGTATCTATCGTGAGCATACATCATTATATTATACACAGTATCTATAGTGAGCATACATTATTATATTATAGACAGTATCTATAGTGTGCATACATTATTATATTATAGACACATTATCTATAGTGAGCATACATTATTATATTATAGACAGTATCTATAGTGAGCATACATTATTATATTATAAACAGTATCTATAGTAAGCATACATTATTATATTATAGACAGTATCTATAGTGAGCATACATTGTTATATTATAGACAGTATCTATAGTGAGCATACATTATTATATTATAGACAGTATCTATAGTGAGCATACATTATTATATTATAGACAGTATCTATAGTGAGCATACATTATTATATTATAGACAGTATCTATAGTGAGCATACATTATTATATTATAGACAGTATCTATAGTGAGCATACATTATTATATTATAGACAGTATCTATAGTGAGCATACATTATTATATTATAGACAGTATCTATAGTGAGCATACATTATTATATTATAGACAGTATCTATAGTGAGCATACATTATTATATTATAAACAGTATCTATAGTGAGCATACATTATTATATTATAGACAGTATCTATCGTGAGCATACATTATTATATTATAGACAGTATCTATAGTGAGCATACATTATTATATTATAGACAGTATCTATAGTGAGCATACATTATTATATTATAGACAGCATCTATAGTGAGCATACATTATTATATTATAGACAGTATCTATAGTGAGCATACATTATTATATTATAGACAGTATCTATAGTGAGCATACATTATTATATTATAGACAGTATCTATAGTGAGCATACATTATTATATTATAGACAGTATCTATAGTGAGCATACATTATTATATTATAGACAGTATCTATAGTGAGCATACATTATTATATTATAGACAGTATCTATAGTGAGCATACATTATTATATTATAGACAGTATCTATAGTGAGCATACATTATTATATTATAGACAGTATCTATAGTGAGCATACATTGTTATATTATAGACAGTATCTATAGTGAGCATACATTATTATATTATAGACAGTATCTATAGTGAGCATACATTATTATATTATAGACAGTATCTATAGTGAGCATACATTATTATATTATAGACAGTATCTATAGTGAGCATACATTATTATATTATAGACAGTATCTATAGTGAGCATACATTATTATATTATAAACAGTATCTATAGTGAGCATACATTATTATATTATAGACAGTATCTATAGTGAGCATACATTATTATATTATAGACAGTATCTATAGTGAGCAGACATTATTATATTATAGACAGTATCTATAGTGAGCATACATTATTATATTATAGACAGTATCTATAGTGAGCATACATTATTATATTATAGACAGTATCTATAGTGAGCATACATTATTATATTATAGACAGTATCTATAGTGAGCATACATTATTTTATTATAGACAGTATCTATAGTGAGCATACATTATTATATTATAGACAGTATCTATAGTGAGCATACATTATTATATTATAGACAGTATCTATAGTGAGCATACATTATTATATTATAGACAGTATCTATATAGTGAGCATACATTATTATATTATAGACAGTATCTATAGTGAGCATACATTATTATATTATAGACAGTATCTATATAGTGAGCATACATTATTATATTATAGACAGTATCTATAGTGAGCATACATTATTATATTATAGACAGTATCTATAGTGAGCATACATTATTATATTATAGACAGTATCTATAGTGAGCATGCATTATTATATTATAGACAGTATCTATAGTGAGCATACATTATTATATTATAGACAGTATCTATAGTGAGCATACATTATTATATTATAGACAGTATCTATAGTGAGCATACATTATTATATTATAGACAGTATCTATATAGTGAGCATACATTATTATATTATATACAGTATCTATAGTGAGCATACATTATTATATTATAGACAGTATCTATAGTGAGCATACATTATTATATTATAACCAGTATCTATAGTGAGCATACATTATTATATTATAGACAGTATCTATAGTGAGCATACATTATTATATTATAGACAGTATCTATAGTGAGCATACATTATTATATTATAGACAGTATCTATAGTGAGCATACATTATTATATTATAGACAGTATCTATAGTGAGCATACATTATTATATTATAGACAGTATCTATAGTGAGCATACATTATTATATTATAGACAGTATCTATAGTGAGCATACATTATTATATTATAACCAGTATCTATAGTGAGCATACATTATTATGTTATAAACAGTATCTATAGTGAGCATACATTATTATGTTATAAACAGTATCTATAGTGAGCATACATTATTATATTATAGACAGTATATATAGTGAGTATACATTATTATATTATAGACAGTATCTATAGTGAGCATACATTATTATATTATAGACAGTATCTATAGTTAGCATACATTATTATATTATAGACAGTATCTATAGTGAGCATACATTATTATATTATAGACAGTATCTATCGTGAGCATACATTATTATATTATAGGCAGTATCAATAGTGAGCATACATTATTATATTATAGACAATATCTATCGTGAGTATACATTATTATATTATAGAAAGTATCTATAGTGAGCATACATTGTTATATTATAGACAGTATCTATAGTGAGCATACATTATTATATTATAGACAGTATCTATATAGTGAGCATACATTGTTATATTATAGACAGTATCTATAGTGAGCATACATTATTATATTATAAACAGTATCTATAGTGAGCATACATTGTTATATTATAAACAGTATCTATAGTGAGCATACATTATTATATTATAGACAGTATCTATAGTGAGCATACATTATTATATTATAGACAGTATCTATAGTGAGCATACATTATTATATTATAGACAGTATCTATAGTGAGCATACATTGTTATATTATAGACAGTATCTATAGTGTGCATACATTATTATATTATAGACAGTATCTATAGTGAGCATACATTATTATAATATAGACAGTATCTACAGTGAGCATACATTATTATATTATAGACAGTATCTATAGTGAGCATACATTATTATATTATAGACAGTATCTATAGTGAGCATACATTATTATATTATAGGCAGTATCTATAGTGAGCATACATTATTATATTATAGACAGTATCTATAGTGAGCATACATTATTATATTATAGACAGTATCTATAGTGAGCATACATTATTATATTATAACAGTATCTATAGTGAGCATACATTATTATATTATAGGCAGTATCTATAGTGAGCATACATTATTATATTATAGACAGTATCTATAGTGAGCATACATTATTATATTATAGACAGTATCTATAGTGAGCATACATTATTATATTATAGACAGTATCTATAGTGAGCATACATTATTATATTATAGACAGTATCTATAGTGAGCATACATTATTATATTATAGACAGTACCTATAGTAAGCATACATTATTATATTATAGTTAGACAGTATCTATAGTGAGCATACATAATTATATTATAGTTAGACAGTATCTATAGTGAGCATACATTATTATATTATAGTTAGACAGTATCTATAGTGAGCATACATTATTATAATATAGACAGTATCTATAGTGAGCATACATTATTATATTATAGACAGTATCTACAGTGAGCATACATTATTATATTATAGACAGTATCTATAGTGAGCATACATTATTATATTATAGACAGTATCTATAGTGAGCATACATTATTATATTATAGACAGTATCTATAGTGAGCATACATTATTTTATTATAGACAGTATCTACAGTGAGCATACATTATTATATTATAGACAGTATCTATAGTGAGCATACATTATTATATTATAGACAGTATCTATAGTGAGCATACATTATTATATTATAGACAGTATCTATAGTGAGCATACATTATTATATTATAGACAGTATCTATAGTGAGCATACATTATTATATTATAGACAGTATCTATAGTGAGCATACATTATTATATTATAGACAGTATCTATAGTGAGCATACATTATTATATTATAGACAGTATCTATAGTGAGCATACATTATTATATTATAAACAGTATCTATAGTGAGCATACATTATTATATTATAGACAGTATCTATAGTGAGCATACATTATTATAATATAGACAGTATCTATAGTGAGCATACATTATTATATTATAGACAGTATCTATAGTGAGCATACATTATTATATTATAGACAGTATCTATAGTGAGCATACATTATTATATTATAGACAGTATCTATAGTGAGCATACATTATTATATTATAGACAGTATCTATAGTGAGCATACATTATTATATTATAGACAGTATCTATAGTGAGCATACATTATTATATTATAGGCAGTATCTATAGTGAGCATACATTATTATATTATAGACAGTATCTATAGTGAGCATACATTATTATATTATAGACAGTATCTATAGTGAGCATACATTATTATATTATAGACAGTATCTATAGTGAGCATACATTATTATATTATAGACAGTATCTATAGTGAGCATACATTATTATATTATAGACAGTATCTATAGTGAGCATACATTATTATATTATAGACAGTATCTATAGTGAGCATACATTATTATATTATAGACAGTATCTATAGTGAGCATACATTATTATATTATAGACAGTATCTATAGTGAGCATACATTGTTATATTATAGACAGTATCTATAGTGAGCATACATTATTATATTATAGACAGTATCTATAGTGAGCATACATTATTATATTATAGACAGTATCTATAGTGAGCATACATTATTATATTATAGACAGTATCTATAGTGAGCATACATTATTATATTATAGACAGTATCTATAGTGAGCATACATTATTATATATAGTTAGACAGTATCTATAGTGAGCATACATTATTATAATATAGACAGTATCTATAGTGAGCATACATTATTATATTATAGACAGTATCTATAGTGAGCATACATTATTATATTATAGACAGTATCTATAGTGAGCATACATTATTATATTATAGACAGTATCTATAGTGAGCATACATTATTATGTTATAGACAGTATCTATAGTGAGCATACATTATTAAATTATAGACAGTATCTATAGTGAGCATACATTATTATATTATAGACAGTATCTATAGTGAGCATACATTATTATATTATAGACAGTATCTATAGTGAGCATACATTATTATATTATAGTTAGACAGTATCTATAGTGAGCATACATTATTATAATATAGACAGTATCTATAGCGATCATACATTATTATATTATAGACAGTATCTATAGTGAGCATACATTATTATATTATAGACAGTATCTATAGTGAGCATACATCATTATATTATACACAGTATCTATAGTGAGCATACATTGTTATATTATAGACAGTATCTATAGTGAGCATACATTATTATATTATAGGCAGTATCTATAGTGAGCATACATTATTATATTATAGACAGTATCTATAGTTCGCATACATTATTATATTATAGACAGTATCTATAGTGAGCATACATTATTATATTATAGACAGTATCTATAGTGAGCATACATTATTATATTATAAACAGTATCTATAGTGAGCATACATTATTATATTATAGGCAGTATCTATAGTGAGCATACATTATTATATTATAGACAGTATCTATAGTGAGCATACATTATTATATTATAAACGGTATCTATAGTGAGCATACATTATTATATTATAGACAGTATCTATATAGTGAGCATACATTATTATATTATAGACAGTATCTATAGTGAGCATACATTATTATATTATAGACAGTATCTATAGTGAGCATACATTATTATATTATAGACAGTATCTATAGTGAGCATACATTATTATATTATTATAGACAGTATCTATAGTGAGCATACATTATTATATTATAGACAGTATCTATAGTGAGCATACATTATTATATTATAGACAGTATCTATAGTGAGCATACATTATTATATTATAGACAGTATCTACAGTGAGCATACATTATTATATTATAGACAGTATCTATAGTGAGCATACATTATTATATTATTATAGACAGTATCTATAGTGAGCATACATTATTATATTATAGACAGTATCTATAGTGAGCATACATTATTATATTATAGACAGTATCTATAGTGAGCATACATTATTATATTATAGACAGTATCTATAGTGAGCATACATTATTATAATATAGACAGTATCTACAGTGAGCATACATTATTATATTATAGACAGTATCTATAGTGAGCATACATTATTATATTATAGACAGTATCTATAGTGAGCATACATTATTATATTATAGACAGTATCTATAGTGAGCATACATTATTATATTATAGACAGTATCTATAGTGAGCATACATTATTATATTATAGACAGTATCTATAGTGAGCATACATTATTATATTATAGACAGTATCTATTGTGAGCATACATTATTATATTATAGAGTATCTATAGTGAGCATACATTATTATATTATAAACAGTATCTATAGTGAGCATACATTATTATATTATAGGCAGTATCTATAGTGAGCATACATTATTATATTATAGACAGTATCTATAGTGAGCATACATTATTATATTATAGACAGTATCTATAGTGAGCATACATTATTATATTATAGACAGTATCTATAGTGAGCATACATTATTATATTATAGACAGTATCTATAGTGAGCATACATTATTATATTATAGACAGTATCTATAGTGAGCATACATTATTAAATTATAGACAGTATCTATAGTGAGCATACATTATTATATTATAGACAGTATCTATAGTGAGCATACATTATTATATTATAGACAGTATCTATAGTGAGCATACATTATTATATTATAGTTAGACAGTATCTATAGTGAGCATACATTATTATAATATAGACAGTATCTATAGCGATCATACATTATTATATTATAGACAGTATCTATAGTGAGCATACATTATTATATTATAGACAGTATCTATAGTGAGCATACATTATTATATTATAGACAGTATCTATAGTGAGCATACATTATTATATTATAGACAGTATCTATAGTGAGCATACATTATTATATTATAGACAGTATCTATAGTGAGCATACATTATTATATTATAGACAGTATCTATAGTGAGCATACATTATTATATTATAGACAGTATCTATAGTGAGCATACATTATTATATTATAGACAGTATCTATAGTGAGCATACATTATTATATTATAGACAGTATCTATAGTGAGCATACATTATTATATTATAGACAGTATCTATAGTGAGCATACATTATTATATTATAGACAGTATCTATAGTGAGCATACATTATTATATTATAGACAGTATCTATAGTGAGCATACATTATTATATTATAGTTAGACAGTATCTATAGTGAGCATACATTATTATAATATAGACAGTATCTATAGCGATCATACATTATTATATTATAGACAGTATCTATAGTGAGCATACATTATTATATTATAGACAGTATCTATAGTGAGCATACATCATTATATAATACACAGTATCTATAGTGAGCATACATTGTTATATTATAGACAGTATCTATAGTGAGCATACATTATTATATTATAGGCAGTATCTATAGTGAGCATACATTATTATATTATAGACAGTATCTATAGTTCGCATACATTATTATATTATAGACAGTATCTATAGTGAGCATACATTATTATATTATAGACAGTATCTATAGTGAGCATACATTATTATATTATAAACAGTATCTATAGTGAGCATACATTATTATATTATAGGCAGTATCTATAGTGAGCATACATTATTATATTATAGACAGTATCTATAGTGAGCATACATTATTATATTATAAACAGTATCTATAGTGAGCATACATTATTATATTATAAACAGTATCTATAGTGAGCATACATAATTATATTATAGACAGTATCTATAGTGAGCATACATTATTATATTATAGACAGTATCTATATAGTGAGCATACATTATTATATTATAGACAGTATCTATAGTGAGCATACATTATTATATTATAGACAGTATCTATAGTGAGCATACATTATTATATTATAGACAGTATCTATAGTGAGCATACATTATTATATTATTATAGACAGTATCTATAGTGAGCATACATTATTATATTATAGACAGTATCTATAGTGAGCATACATTATTATATTATAGACAGTATCTATAGTGAGCATACATTATTATATTATAGACAGTATCTATAGTGAGCATACATTATTATATTATAGACAGTATCTATAGTGAGCATACATTATTATATTATAGACAGTATCTATAGTGAGCATACATTATTATATTATAAACAGTATCTATAGTGAGCATACATACGCCTAGATTTAGAGTTCTGCGTTAGCCGTCCAAACCAGCGTTAGGGGGTCCTAACGCTTGTTTTGGCCTACCGCTGTTGTTTAGAGTCTTGTAGGTAAGGGTCTAACGCTCACTTTCCAGCCGCAACTTTTCCATACCGCAGATCCCCTTACGTCAATAGCGTATCCTATCTTTTTAATGGGATCTTTCTAACGCTGGTATTCAGAGTCTTGGCTGAAGTGAGCGTTAGAACTCTAACGACAAGACTCTAGCCGCAGAAAAAAGCCAGGAGTTAAGAGCTTTCTGGGCTTACGCCGGTTCATAAAGCTCTTAACTACTGTGCTCTAAAGTACACTAAACCCATAAAGTACCTATGTACCCCTAAACCGAGGTCCCCCCACATCGCCGCCACTCTAATACAATTTTTTAACCCTTAATCTTCCGACCGCACACCGCCGCAACCTACATTATCCCTATGTACCCCTAATCTGCTGCCCCTAACATCGCCAACACCTACATAATATTTATTAACCCCTAATCTGCCCCCCCAATGTCGCCGCTACCTACCTACACTTATTAACCCCTAATCTGCTGACCGGACCTCTCCGCCACTATAATAAATGTATTAACCCCTAAACCGCCTCACTCCTGCCTCAAAAACCCTATAATAAATAGTATTAACCCCTAATCTGCCCTCTCTAACATCGCCGACCCCTAACTTTAAGTATTAACCCCTAATCTGCCGACCGGACCTCCCCGCTACTCTAATAAATGTATTAACCCCTAAAGCTAAGTCTAACCCTAACATCTCCCTAAATTAAATATAATTTTAATCTAACGAAATAAATTAAATCTTATTAAATAAATTATTCCTATTTAAAGCTAAATACTTACCTGTAAAATAAACCCTAATATAGCTACAATATAACTAATAATTATATTGTAGCTATTTTAGGATTTATATTTATTTTACAGGCAACTTTGTATTTATTTTAACTAGTTACAATAGCTATTAAATAGTTAATAACTATTTAATAGCTACCTAGTTAAAATAATTACAAAATTACCTGTGAAATAAATCCTAACCTAAGTTACAATTAAACCTAACACTACACTATCAATAAATTAATTAAATAAACTACCTACAATTATCTACAATTAAATCAACTAAACTAAATTACAAAAAAAACAAATACTAAATTACAAAAAATAAAAAAAGATTACAAGAATTTTAAACTAATTACATCTACTCTAAGCCCCCTAAAAAAATAACAAAGCCCCCCAAAATAAAAAAATGCCCTACCCTAATCTAAAATAAAAAGTTTACAGCTCTTTTACCTTACCAGCCCTTAAAAGGGCCTTTTGCATTTAAAAAACATACAATACCCCCCCCAACATTACAACCCACCACCCACATACCCCTAATCTAACTCAAACCCCCCTTAAAAAACCTAACACTAAGCCCCTGAAGATCTTCCTACCTTGTCTTCACCACGCCGGGTATCACCGATCCATCCAGAAGAGGGTCCGAAGTCTTCATCCTATCCGGCAAGAAGAGGTCCAGAAGAGGCTCCGAGGTCTTCATCCTATCCGGCAAGAAGAGGAGATCCGGACCGGCAAACATCTTCATCCAAGCGGCATCTTCTATCTTCATCCATCCGACGAGGAGCGGCTCCATCTTCAAGACCTCCGGCGCGGAACATCCTCTTCTCCTGATGACTAGATGACAAATGAAAGTTCCTTTAAGGGATGTCATCCAAGATGGCGTCCCTTGAATTCCGATTGGCTGATAGGATTCTATCAGCCAATCAGAATTAAGGTAGGAAAAATCTTCCGATCAGCCAATAGAATGCAAGCTCAATCTGATTGGCTGATTGGATCAGCCAATCGGATTGAACTTGAATCTGATTGGCTGATTCAATCAGCCAATCATATTTTTCCTACCTTAATTCTGATTGGTTGATAGAATCCTATCAGCCAATCGGAATTCGAGGGACGCCATCTTGGATGATGTCCCTTAAAGGAACCTCATTTGTCGTCTAGTCGTCGGGAAAAGAGGATGTTCCGCGCCGGAGGTCTTGAAGATGGAGCCGCTCCTCGTCAGATGGATGAAGATAGAAGATGCCTCTTGGATGAAGATGTTTGCCGGTCCGGATCTCCTCTTCTTGCCAGATAGGATGAAGACTTCGGAGCCTCTTCTGGACCTCGTCTTGCCGGATAGGATGAAGACTTCGGACCCTCTTCTGGACGGATCGGTGATACCCGGCGTGGTGAAGACAAGGTAGGAAAATCTTCAGGGGCTGAGTGTTAGGTTTTTTAAGGGGGGTTTGGGTTAGATTAGGGGTATGTGGGTGGTGGGTTGTAATGTTGGGGGGGGGTATTGTATGTTTTTTTTTACAGGCAAAAGAGCTGAACTTCTTGGGGCATGCCCCGCAAAGGGCCCTGTTCAGGGCTGGTAAGGTAAAAGAGCTTTTAACTTTAACTTCGCCGCCACTCGATTAAATATTTTTAACCCCTAATCTGCCAACCGCCACCTATGTTATACTTATGTACCCCTAATCTGCTGCCCCTAACACCGCCGACCCCTATATTATATTTATTAACCTCTAATCTGCCCCCCACAACGTCGCCGCCAGCTACCTACAATAATTAACCCCTAATCTGCTGACCGCAAAGCACCGCCACCTACGTTATACTTATGTACCCCTAATCTGCTGCCCCTAACACCGCCGACCCCTATATTATATTTATTAACCCCTAATCTGCCCCCACAACATCGCCGCCACCTACCTACACTTATTAACCCCTAATCTGCCGAGCGGACCGCACCGCTACTATAATAAAGTTATTAACCCCTAATCCGCCTCACTCCCGCCTCAATAACCCTATAATAAATAGTATTAACCCCTAATCTGCCCTCCCTAACATCGCCGACACCTAACTTCAAACATTAACCCCTAATCTGCCGACCGGAGCTCATCGCTATTCTAATAAATTTTTTAACCCCTAAAGCTAATTCTAACCCTAACCCTAACACCCCCCTAAGTTAAATATAATTTTATTCTAACAAAATAAATTAACTCTTATTAAATAAATTATTCCTATTTAAAGCTAAATACTTACCTGTAAAATAAATCCTAATATAGCTACAATATAAATTATAATTATATTGTAGCTATTTTAGGATTAATATTTATTTTACAGGTAACTTTGTAATTATTTTAACCAGGTACAATAGCTATTAAATAGTTAATAACTATTTAATAGTTACCTAGTTAAAATAATTACAAAATTACCTGTAAAATAAATCATAACCTAAGTTACAATTAAACCTAACACTACACTATCAATAAATAAATTAAATAAACTACCTACAATTATCTACAATTAAACCTAACACTACACTATCAATAAATAAATTAAATACAATTCCTACAAAATAAATACAATTAAATAAACTAACTAAAGTACAAAAAATAAAAAAGAACTAAGTTACAAAAAATAAAAAAATATTTACAAACATTAGAAAAAAATTACAACAATTTTAAACTAATTACACCTACTCTAAGCCCCCTAATAAAATAACAAAGACCCCCAAAATAAAAAAATGCCCTACCCTATTCTAAATTACAAAAGTTCAAAGCTCTTTTACCTTACCAGCCCTTAAAAGGACCTTTTGTGGGGCATGCCCCAAAGAATTCAGCTCTTTTGCCTGTAAAAAAAAACATACAATACCCCCCCCAACATTACAACCCACCACCCACATACCCCTAATCTAACCCAAACCCCCCTTAAATAAACCTAACACTAAGCCCCTGAAGATCTTCCTACCTTGTCTTCACCATGCCAGGTATCACCGATCGTTCCAGGCTCCGAAATCTTCATCCAAGCCCAAGCGGGGGCTAGACATCCATCATCCGGCGGCTGAAGAGGTCCAGAAGAGGCTCCAAAGTCTTCATCCTATCCGGGAAGAAGAGGCGATCCGGTCCAGCAAATATCTTGATCCAAGCGGCATCTTCTATCTTCATCCGATGACGACCGGCTCCATCTTGAAGACCTCCACCGCGGACCCATCTTCTTCTTCCGACGACTTCCCGACGAATGACGGTTCCTTTAAGGGACGTCATCCAAGATGGCGTCCCTCGAATTCTGATTGGCTGATAGGATTCTATCAGCCAATCGGAATTAAGGTAGGAAAATTCTGATTGGCTGATGGAATCAGCCAATCAGAATCAAGTTAAATCCGATTGGCTGATCCGATCAGCCAATCAGATTGAGCTCACATTCTATTGGCTGATCGGAACAGCCAATAGAATGCGAGCTCAATCTGATTGGCTGATTGGATCAGCCAATCGGATTGAACTTGATTCTGATTGGCTGATTCCATCAGCCAATCAGAATTTTCCTACTTTAATTCCGATTGGCTGATAGAATCCTATCAGCCAATCGGAATTCGAGGGACGCCATCTTGGATGATGTCATTTAAAGGAACCGTCATTCGGCTAGTAGGCGTCGCTTGAAGAGGTTGGATCCGCGACGGCTGGGAAGAAGATGGCTCCGCTCCGCTCCGGAAGAAAGAAGATTGAAGATGCGGCTTGATAGAAGACTTCATCCCGATGATGGACTTCCGACTTCATCCCGATAATGGACTTCCGACTTCATCCCGATGATGGATTTCTTCAGCCGCCGCTTGGATCCAGACTTCAGCCCGAGGATGGACGTCACTCTTCAGCCCCCCGCTTGGGCTTGGATCAAGACTTCGGACCCTCTTCTGGACCGATCGGTGAACCCGGCGAGGTGAAGACAAGGTAGGAAGATCTTCAGGGGCTTAGTGTTAGGTTTATTTAAGGGGGGTTTGGGTTAGATTAGGGGTATGTGGGTGGTGGGTTGTAATGTTGGGGGGGGGGGTATTGTATGTTTTTTTTTTTACAGGCAAAAGAGCTGAATTCTTTGGGGCATGCCCCGCAAAGGGCCCTTGTAAGGTAAAAGAGCTTTGAACTTTTGTAATTTAGAATAGGGTAGGGCATTTTTTTATTTTGGGGGTCTTTGTTATTTTATTAGGGGGCTTAGAGTAGGTGTAATTAGTTTAAAATTGTTGTAATTTTTTTCTAATGTTTGTAAATATTTCTTTATTTTTTGTAACTTAGTTCTTTTTTATTTTTTGTACTTTAGTTAGTTTATTTAATTGTATTTATTTGTAGGAATTGTATTTAATTTATTTATTGATAGTGTAGTGTTAGGTTTAATTGTAGATAATTGTAGGTAGTTTATTTAATTTATTTATTGATAGTGTAGTGTTAGGTTTAATTGTAACTTAGGTTAGGATTTATTTTACAGGTAATTTTGTAATTATTTTAACTAGGTAACTATTAAATAGTTATTAACTATTTAATAGCTATTGTACTTGGTTAATATAATTACAAAGTTCCCTGTAAAATAAATATTAATCCTAAAATAGCTACAATATAATTATAATTTATATTGTAGCTATATTAGGGTTTATTTTACAGGTAAGTATTTAGCTTTAAATAGGAATGATTTATTTAATAAGAGTTAATTTATTTCGTTAGATTTAAATTATATTTAATTTAGGGGGGTGTTAGGGTTAAAGTTAGACTTAGCTTTAGGGGTTAATAAATTTATTAGAGTAGCGGTGAGCTCCTGTCGGCAGATTAGGGGTTAATACTTGAAGTTAGGTGTCGGCAATGTTAGGGAGGGCAGATTAGGGGTTAATACTATTTATTATAGGGTTATTGAGGCGGGAGTGAGGCGGATTAGGGGTTAATACATTTATCAGGTCCGGTCGGCAGATTAGGGGTTAATAAGTGTAGTTAGGTGGAGGCGACGTTGGGGGCGGCAGATTAGGGGTTAATAAATATAATATAGGGGTCGGCGATGTTAGGGCAGCAGATTAGGGGTACATAGGGATAACGTAGGTGGCGGGGGTGTACGGAGCTGCAGATTAGGGGTTAAAAATTATATGCAGGGGTCAGCGATAGCGGGGGCGGCAGATTAGGGGTTAATAAGTGTAAGGTTAGGGGTGTTTAGATTCGGGGTACATGTTAGAGTGTTAGGTGCAGACGTAGGAAGTGTTTCCCCTTAGGAAACAATGGGGCTGCGTTAGGAGCTGAACGCGGCTTTTTTGCAGGTGTTAGGTTTTTTTTCAGCTCAAACAGCCCCATTGTTTCCTATGGGGGAATCGTGCACGAGCACGTTTTTGAAGCTGGCCGCGTCCGTAAGCACCGCTTGTATCGAGAGTTGCAGTGGCGTTAAATTATGCTCTACGCTCCCTTTTTGGAGCCTAACGCACTGAAAACCCAGCCATTCTGTAAACTCTAAATACCAGCAGTATTTAAAAGGTGCGGCCAGAAAAAAGCACGTGTAGCTAACGCACCCCTTTGGCCGCAAAACTCTAAATCTAGGCGTATATTTCTTATAACATTATATTTCTTATAACTTTATATTTCCTATAATATTATATTTCTTATAA
Organism: Bombina bombina; assembly: GCF_027579735.1. NCBI lineage: Eukaryota > Metazoa > Chordata > Amphibia > Anura > Bombinatoridae > Bombina > Bombina bombina. The sequence continues at coordinate 1,440,325,015 of NC_069500.1, forward strand.
CATTATCACCTAGATTTAGAGTTCTTTGTTAGCCATCAAAAGCAGCGTTCAGGGGTCCTAACGCTGCTTTTTACCGCCCGCTGGTATTTAGAGTCAGGCAGGAAAGGGTCTACCGCTCACTTCCCTACCACGATTCCAGGCTACCGCAGGTCCCCTTACGCCATTTGCGTATCCTATCTTTTCAATGGGATCTGCCTAACGCCGGTATTTGGAGTCTTGGGAGAAGTGAGCGGTAGAGCATCTTCTGACAAGACTCCTAACAACAAAAAAAGTCAGTAGTTAAGAGCTTTATGGGCTAACGCGTGAATATAAAGCTCTTAACTACTGTGCTCTAAAGTACACTAACACCCATAAACTACCTATGTACACCTAAACCGAGGCCCCCCCCCACATCGCCGCCACTCTAATAAATTTTTTTAACCACTAATCTGCCGACCGGACACCGCCGCCACCTACATTATACCTATGAACCCCTAATCTGCTGCCCCTAACACCGCCAACCTCTATATTATATTTATTAACCCCTAATCTGCCCCTCCAATGTCGCCGCTACCTTACCTACACTTATTAACCCCTAATCTGCCTGTTCGGACATCGCCACCACTATAATAAATGTATTAACCCCTAAACTGCCGCACTCCCACCTAGCAAACACTAGAATAAATAGTATTAACCCCTAATCTGCCACCATCTACCTACAATTATTAACCCCTAATCTCCCGGGCCGCACCGTCGCCGCTACTATAATTAATAAAATAAATACAAAGTTGCCTGTAAAATAAATATAAATCCTAAAATAGCTACAATGTAATTATTATTTATATTGTAGCTATATTAGGGTTTATTTTCTAGGTAAGTATTTCGTTTTAAATAGGATTAATTTAGTTAATTTTAGGAATATTATTTCGTTTAATTTAAATTATATTTATGTTAGGGGGGTGTTAGGGTTAGAAATAGGTTTAGGGGTTAATAAATTAATTATAATAGCGGCGACGGTGCGGGCAGGAGATTAGAGGTTAATAATTGTAGGTAGGTGGCGGCGATGTTAGGGAGGGCAGATTAGGGGTTAATACTATTTATTCTAGTGTTTAGGAGGCAGATTAGGGGTTAATAAGTGTAGGTAAGGTAGCGGCGACATTGGGGGGCAGATTAGGGGTTAATAAATATAATATAGGGGTCGGCGGTGTTAGGGGCAGCAGATTAGGGGTTCATAGGGATAATGTAGGTTGCGGCATTCTACGGAGCGGCAGATTAGGGGTTAATAGTATAATTCAGGTGTCAGCAATAGCGGGGGCGGCAGATTAGGGGTTAATAAGTGTAAGATTAGGGGTGTTTAGACTCGGGGTACATGTTAGGGTGTTAGGTGCAGACTTAGAGAGTTTTTCCCCATAGGAAACAATGGGGCTGCGTTAGGAGCTGAACGCTGCCCCATTGTTTCCTATGGGGATATCGTGCATGAGCATGTTTTAGCTGCTTACCGCTACCATAAGCAACGCTGGTATTGAGGGTTGAAGTGGAGCTAAGTTAAGCTCAACGCACCCTTTTTTTGAGCCTAACACAGCCCCTCAGACAACTCTAAATACCAGCGTTGTTGGAAGGGTGCGTTGGCAAAAAAAGCAGCGTTAGCCACGCAGCTTTTTTTTTTTTTTTTTATAAATTTTATTTTTATTGAGGCAATGAAACAAGTCAGAGTACAAACACAGTATAAAGGACAATATCTCAAACAGTATTACATGACAGTAATTCCTTCTTTCGAACATAGATACACTGAGCAATAATGGGAGCGTGGTATTGACCTTAATAATGCCTCTTTTCTTATAATAAATTAACATAACATGCAAGCGTCAACAGTGTATATTAGGTCCACTTATGGGACCTGTAAACTGGTACTCATCGGGAGACAGAACTCTCAGGATTAAGGATTCACAATATAGATCATATAGAGAAGAAACTAAGGCCTAGATTTGGAGTTTGGCGGTAAAAGGGCTGTTAACGCTCCGCGGGCTTTTTTCTGGCCGCACCATAAATTTAACTCTGGTATCGAGAGTTAAAACAAATGCTGCGTTAGGCTCCAAAAAAGGAGCGTAGAGCATTTTTACCGCAAATGCAACTCTCGATACCAGAGTTGCTTACGGACGCGGCCAGCCTCAAAAACGTGCTCGTGCACGATTCCCCCATAGAAAACAATGGGGCTGTTTGAGCTGAAAAAAAACCTAACACCTGCAAAAAAGCAGCGTTCAGCTCCTAACGCAGCCCCATTGTTTCCTATGGGGAAACACTTCCTACGTCTGCACCTAACACTCTAACATGAACCCCGAGTCTAAACACCCCTAGCCTTACACTTATTAACCCCTAATCTGCCGCCCCCGCTATCGCTGACCCCTGCATTACACTTTTAACCCCTAATCTGCCGCTCCGTAAACCGCCGCAACCTACGTTATCCCTATGTACCCCTAATCTGCTGCCCTAACATCGCCGACCCCTATGTTATATTTATTAACCCCTAATCTGCCCCCCACAACGTCGCCGACACCTGCCTACATTTATTAACCCCTAATCTGCCGAGCGGACCTGAGCGCTACTATAATAAAGTTATTAACCCCTAATCCGCCTCACTAACCCTATAATAAATAGTATTAACCCCTAATCTGCCCTCCCTAACATCGCCGACACCTACCTTCAATTATTAACCCCTAATCTTCCGATCGGAGCTCACCGCTATTCTAATAAATGTATTAACCCCTAAAGCTAAGTCTAACCCTAACACTAACACCCCCCTAACTTAAATATAATTTACATCTAACGAAATAAATTAACTCTTATTAAATAAATTATTCCTATTTAAAGCTAAATACTTACCTGTAAAATAAATCCTAATATAGCTACAATATAAATTATAATTATATTATAGCTATTTTAGGATTAATATTTATTTTACAGGCAACTTTGTATTTATTTTAACCAGGTACAATAGCTATTAAATAGTTAAGAACTATTTAATAGCTACCTAGTTAAAATAATAACAAATTTACCTGTAAAATAAATCCTAACCTAAGTTACAAATAAACCTAACACTACCCTATCAATAAAATAATTAAATAAACTACCTACAATTACCTACAATTAACCTAACACTACACTATCAATAAATTAATTAAACACAATTGCTACAAATAAATACAATTAAATAAACTAGCTAAAGTACAAAAATAAAAAAGAACTAAGTTACAGAAAATAAAAAAATATTTACAAACATAAGAAAAATATTACAACAATTTTAAACTAATTACACCTACTCTAAGCCCCCTAATAAAATAACAAAGCCCCCCAAAATAAAAAATTCCCTACCCTATTCTAAATTAAAAAAGTTACAAGCTCTTTTACCTTACCAGCCCTGAACAGGGCCCTTTGCGGGGCATGCCCCAAGAATTTCAGCTCTTTTGCCTGTAAAAAAAAACATACCATACCCCCCCCCAACATTACAACCCACCACCCACATACCCCTAATCTAACCCAAACCCCCCTTAAATAAACCTAACACTAATCCCCTGAAGATCTTCCTACCTTGTCTTCACCATCCAGGTATCACCGATCCGTCCTGGCTCCAAGATCTTCATCCAACCCAAGCGGGGGTTGGCGATCCATAATCCGGTGCTGAAGAGGTCCAGAAGAGGCTCCAAAGTCTTCCTCCTATCCGGCAAGAAGAGGACATCCGGACCGGCAAACATCTTCTCCAAGCGGCATCTTCGATCTTCTTCCATCCGGTGCGGAGCGGGTCCATCTTGAAGCAGGCGACGCGGATCCATCCTCTTCTTCCGATGTCTCCCGACTAATGACGGTTCCTTTAAGGGACGTCATCCAAGATGGCGTCCCTCGAATTCCGATTGGCTGATAGGATTCTATCAGCCAATCGGAATTAAGGTAGGAATTTTCTGATTGGCTGATGGAATCAGCCAATCAGAATCAAGTTCAATCCGATTGGCTGATCCAATCAGCCAATCAGATTGAGCTCGCATTCTATTGGCTGTTCCGATCAGCCAATAGAATGCGAGCTCAATCTGATTGGCTGATTGGATCGGCCAATCGGATTGAACTAGATTCTGATTGGCTGATTCCATCAGCCAATCAGAAAATTCCTACCTTAATTCCGATTGGCTGATAGAATCCTATCAGCCAATCGGAAGTCGAGGGACGCCATCTTGGATGACGTCCCTTAAAGGAACCGTCATTAGTCGGGAGACATCGGAAGAAGAGGATGGATCCGCGTCGCCTGCTTCAAGATGGACCCGCTCCGCACCGGATGGAAGAAGATCGAAGATGCCGCTTGGAGAAGATGTTTGCCGGTCCGGATGTCCTCTTCTTGCCGGATAGGAGGAAGACTTTGGAGCCTCTTCTGGACCTCTTCAGCACCGGATTATGGATCGCCAACCCCCGCTTGGGTTGGATGAAGATCTTGGAGCCAGGACGGATCGGTGATACCTGGATGGTGAAGACAAGGTAGGAAGATCTTCAGGGGATTAGTGTTAGGTTTATTTAAGGGGGGTTTGGGTTAGATTAGGGGTATGTGGGTGGTGGGTTGTAATGTTGGGGGGGGGGTATTGTATGTTTTTTTTTACAGGCAAAAGAGCTGAACTTCTTGGGGCATGCCCCGCAAAGGGCCCTGTTCAGGGCTGGTAAGGTAAAAGAGCTTGTAACTTTTTTAATTTAGAATAGGGTAGGGAATTTTTTATTTTGGGGGGCTTTGTTATTTTATTAGGGGGCTTAGAGTAGGTGTAATTAGTTTAAAATTGTTGTAATATTTTTCTTATGTTTGTAAATATTTTTTTATTTTCTGTAACTTAGTTCTTTTTTATTTTTTGTACTTTAGCTAGTTTATTTAATTGTATTTATTTGTAGCAATTGTGTTTAATTAATTTATTGATAGTGTAGTGTTAGGTTAATTGTAGGTAATTGTAGGTAGTTTATTTAATTATTTTATTGATAGGGTAGTGTTAGGTTTAATTATATCTTAGGTTAGGATTTATTTTACAGGTAAATTTGTTATTATTTTAACTAGGTAACTATTAAATAGTTCTTAACTATTTAATAGCTATTGTACCTGGTTAAAATAAATACAAAGTTGCCTGTAAAATAAATATTAATCCTAAAATAGCTATAATATAATTATAATTTATATTGTAGCTATATTAGGATTTATTTTACAGGTAAGTATTTAGCTTTAAATAGGAATAATTTATTTAATAAGAGTTAATTTATTTCGTTAGATGTAAATTATATTTAAGTTAGGGGGGTGTTAGTGTTAGGGTTAGACTTAGCTTTAGGGGTTAATACATTTATTAGAATAGCGGTGAGCTCCGATCGGAAGTTTAGGGGTTAATAATTGAAGTTAGGTGTCGGCGATGTTAGGGAGGGCAGATTAGGGGTTAATACTATTTATGATAGGGTTAGTGAGGCGGATTAGGGGTTAATAACTTTATTATAGTAGCGCTCAGGTCCGCTCGGCAGATTAGGGGTTAATAAGTGTAGGCAGGTGTCGGCGACGTTGAGGGGGGCAGATTAGGGGTTAATAAATATAATATAGGGGTCGGCGGTGTTAGGGGTAGCAGATTAGGGGTACATAGGGATAACGTAGGTGGCGGCGCTTTGCGGTCGGAAGATTAGGGGTTAATTATTTTAAGTAGCTGGCGGCGATGTTGTGGGGGGCAGATTAGGGGTTAATAAATATAATATAGGGGTCGGTGGGGTTAGGGGCAGCAGATTAGGGGTACATAAGTATAACGTAGGTGGCGGTCGGCAGATTAGGGGTTAAAAATTTTAATCGAGTGGCGGCGATGTGGGGGGACCTCGATTTAGGGGTACATAGGTAGTTTATGGGTGTTAGTGTACTTTAGGGTACAGTAGTTAAGAGCTTTATGAACCGGCGTTAGCCAGAAAGCTCTTAACTCCTGCTATTTTCAGGCGGCTGGAATTTTGTCGTTAGAGCTCTAACGCTCACTTCAGAAACGACTCTAAATACCGGCGTTAGAAAGATCCCATTGAAAAGATAGTATACGCAAATGGCGTAGGGGGATCTGCGGTATGGAAAAGTCGCGGCTGAAAAGTGAGCGTTAGACCCTTTAATCACTGACTCCAAATACCAGCGGGCGGCCAAAACCAGCGTTAGGAGCCTCTAACGCTGGTTTTGACGGCTACCGCCGAACTCCAAATCTAGGCCTAAGTTTTAAGTAATTGCCATCATCTTAAGACAAACATTGTGATAATTGTTAAATTCTGATGCGGGAAACAACTGGAGGATAACTTATGGTTAAGGGGAAGGGGTATATCCCAGAGAACCATGGTCAGGAGGTGGGGGGAAGGGAAAGGTGGGAGAAGGAAAGAGGTAATGGGACAAAAAAAAAAAAAAAAAAAAAAAAGAGAGAAGGGCCACTGAAAGTTGGAGGAGTGATCGGGCCGCCAGGGTCACAGCCCAGTCTCTAGGGCTGCACAACTATCTGTTCGCCTACCAAAACGCCGGCATCGTCAGGTCTCCTAAACTCCTCCCATGTCAACCATATAGAGCAATAGAAGTCAAAACGACCTTCGACCCATAACGCGTATTCTTCCATGTTTTGAATGTAATCCAAGGACTCAAGGACTGGGGTAAGCGTAACAGGGGTTTGTTTCATCCACTGCCTAGCTATAACGAGTTTTGCCGCTAAGAGGATGACAACACCTAGTAGGCGGGATGACTTTGGGAGGCCCTGCAGTCCAAGATGAAAGAGCGCCGTATCTCCTGTGAGGTCGTCGACAAGACCCAACCTCAGAAGTAGCCTCGCTACCTGAGTCCAAAATTGGTTCAATTTGGGGCATTCCCACCAGATATGGAGGTGGGTACCTCGCTGGGCGCATCCTCTCCAACAGTCCGCTGACCTGGAGGGATATATTCTGTGCAACCTGGTCGGGACCCAATGCCACCGAAGTAGGATTTTAAGATATAATTCGAAGAGGTTGGAACAGCGCACCGCTGCGCTGACATCCTGGAGAGCACGCTGCCATTTACCATCTGATGTCACTACCCCCAAGTCTCTCTCCCAGTCCTCTGTGGACCTGGTTTTTAAGAAGTGAGGGGAGTTAAGGAGAATTCTGTAATGGAACGATAGGGAGCCCCGTAGAGGTCTACCAGCCAACCACCTCCTCTCCCAGTTGGTGAGAACTCTCATGTTAGCTTTCTGAAATCCCCAGGATAAAAGGAGCGAAACTAGGCGGAGGTATTCGAATTGCAACTCTCTAGGGAAGTTGTCCGTCGGATAAGCTTGGGGTGGAATAGCCAGGACGTCTCCCCTATATAGGTCTGAGAGTAGTCTGATCTCTAAGGCTTCCCATTTCCTGGGGTGCGATTCAGGAAGGCACTGTAGTAAAGCCTTGATAGAGTGTATAGGGGAGGGGTGCGGGGCCACCGAGTCAAGAGGCCGTAGCTCTCTCCAAAGCTTCAGGCAGGTCTTGATTGTGCGGCAATGTATTCCGCTCAGCACCTCTGCATGATCTGGGATCCATATAAGAGTGGCCAAGTCCACTTCAGCGGGCAGCGAGCCCTGCTCTATTTGGTACCACCCTGCAGAGCAATCCTTCACCCCCCAGGCGGTAATATGCGAGAGCATAGCAGCCTTGTAGTATAATGTAATGTTTGGCATCGACAGGCCTCCGCATCGTTTTGGCTTTTGTAGTTGGGTCAGGGGTAGCCGTACGTGGCGCCCTTTCCACACGTATTTCGTAAAGATAGATTGAAAGTGGTTGAGAAGATATGCCGGAACAGGAACCGGGAGGCACCGAAAGAAATAGATCAACTTTGGGAGTAAGAGCATCTTTACAGCCGCAACTCTACCCGTCCAAGAGACCTCCGGCACCCTCCAACTAGAGACAGTCTGTTGGAACTCCTTGAGCAGTGACCCGTAGTTTGCGGTCACTATTCGTTTAGGGTCATGAGAGAGCATTACCCCCAGATGTTTCAGTCCTTCGGTTGACCATTTAAATGGATATGTTCTCCTTAGGGTCTCCAGAGTGGTCTCGTCTAGACCAATAGCGTAGGCTTCAGTCTTGGTATAATTGAGCTTGTAATATGTTAGGTTAGCAAACTCGGTCAAGATCCTGAACAATTCAGGAAGCGACTCTTCTGGGTCTGCTAAAAAGATTGTCAAGTCATCCGCGAATAGCGCTAGGACTTGCGGGATATCATGCAACACCAGGGGTTGGATAGAGGGGGATGCCCGGAGTCTCGTTGCCAGCGGTTCCATCATGAGAGCAAAAAGAAGTGGCGACAGGGGACACCCCTGTCTCGTGCCATTCTTGATCTCAAAAGCTCTAGATACAAACCCCAGTCCTCTGACTCTAGCGGATGGGCCTGAGTATAGGGCCATTACCGCCGTGATAAAAGCAGGAGGGAATCCAAAAGAGCGCAGAACCTCGATCATGTATTCCCACCGGACCCTGTCAAATGCTTTCTCAGCATCTAACGACAGGGTAACCAGTGGGATCTTAAGTGCGGCTGTCTCAGAAAAGATATTCAACAGACGCCTGGTATTGTCTGAGCCTTGGCGTCCCGGGGTAAATCCCACCTGATCCTGGTGGATCAGACCCGGAAGGATTTTATTTAGCCTTGAGGCTAGAATTTTTGCGTATAGCTTTACATCTCCATTGATGAGAGATATTGGGCGGTAGCTCTCACAGAGCTCGGGGCTCTTCCCAGGTTTGGGTATAGTTATGATTGATGCCTCTAAGAATTCCCGGGGGAAGCTACCAGCATCCATGGCCTCACCAAACACACGAGTAAGAAGAGGACATAGTGGGGTAACAAATTTTTTATAAAACATGGCATCGAAGCCGTCCGGCCCTGGAGATTTATGTGCCTTAAGACTCTTAATCGTCTTCTCAATCTCCTCCACTGTGATAGGGACAGTGAGAAGATCCCTCATATCATCTGGAACCTGCGGCAGTTGAAGTTTGTCTAGGAACTTGGGGATAGCGTGTGCCGGCCCATAGTGGGAACAGGGGTCAGCAGATATCTGGTATAAACCACTGTAGTAGTCTGCAAAGACATCTCCTATATCACTAGGAGAATAAATTTTTCTGCTATCTCTTTTGATATAAGCTATCTTGTTTAGTAAGGTTTTCTGTTGGAGTTTGTGGGCCAGGAGTCGGTCCGCCCTATCCCCTTTGTGGTAGTATCTCTGTTTCAGAAGATAAAGTCCCCTCTGAACTCTCTCTAGTTCACAAGTTTCGATCTGCTTTTTGAGAGTCTGGACCCTCCTGACCAGGGAGTCTGTTCTAGCTCCTCTAAGCTGAGTCCTAGAGATAGAGTAGTCATGATATAGTTGGGCTAAGCTGGCTCCTTTGTGTCGTCTAATCTCTGAGGACTTCTGCATGAAGAGCCCGCAGAGGTAGGCCTTAAGCGTCGCCCACAGGGTCAGCGCAGATGTAGATCCCGTGTCATTTATGCTCAGAAACCCCTCTATTTCCCGTATCCAAAGTGGGACTTGAGGGTCCGCGAGGAGGTGTTCTGGTAGACGCCAAGAGTGTCCACCCTCCCTAGAGTGAGAGAAAGTGATATCTACAACTACTGCATCGTGATCTGACCATACACAAGGTACGATCCTGGCCGCCGCAACCGTCTGCAGTGTCCATGAGTGACAAAAAAAATAATCGAGCCGAGAAAAAGACCGAGAGGGGGACGAATAACAGGTGTAGTCGTCGACATCAGGGTGTAGGGCCCTCCAGACATCGTGATATGAGTGTTGTGAGACAACATTCCTAAAGAGGTGAGAGTAATGTTCCTCTCCTCGGTGTGGAGGTCCCTTTCTTTGTGACTTTCTATCCCTGCGCGGGTCCCACACTAGATTACAGTCACCACCTATAATAACATGGCCCTGTTTAAGTCGGCCTACCTTACCTAGCAGGTTGCCGAGGAAGCGAGTCTGGTTGACATTGGGGGAATACAGAGCGACTAGCGTGACCAGATTGTTATCCAATCGGCAGACACATATTATATAACGGCCAGAAGGGTCCGTTTCAAGGTAGATGGGCTCGTAGGAGACATGTCTACCAATTAGGACAGTAACTCCCCTGGCTTTTTTGTGGAACGCTGAGGACAAGCGAACCGGGAAATCTCTGGGGTGGAACATGGCGGCCCGAGACTCCGTCCAGTGGGTCTCCTGTATGTACACAATGTCGAGACGTTGGGTTTTCAAAAATTTGAGGAGTAAACTTCTCTTTGTGGGGGAATTCAGGCCTCTAACGTTCAGCGTGCCCACTTTCATTGTGAAGGGAAAAAAAAAAAAAGGGGGGGGGGGGAGAAGGGGGTGCAAGGCAAAGACTATGGGAGCTAAGGGAGGGTACACACTAGATTCCACCAGGTTCTCCGGGCTGGGCAGCAGCTACTACACTCTGCCAAATAGGGAGTGCGGAGGATAGAATAAATAATCCCTAACCGCACCGAGAATACAACCCCTGTGGGGGGGGGGGGGAGAGGTAGTGAAGGAGGAGAGAACTTGGAGGCTCCCCTCCACCACCGGTGTGCGTTATATTATCACTAATCATCCTACATAGGAACCTGTGGCCAGGTAACCTTAAGGGCGAAGTGGAGAAGGGACAATGGGAAAATGCAATGGAGAAGGAGGGGGGAGGGAAGGTGGCAGAGAGTCTAGGCAGATTAGGAGAGAGCAATGCACCTATGTTATATTTCGGACCATAGGTAGTTGGAAGGGGTGGAGAGTCTAAAGGTTGCTGAAGGCCTGTGTCAGGGGTCAGGTAGCTCATGTAGGTCTTAAAGAAAGGGTAGGTACAAGCATGTATATAGACAGCTGCCATTGTAACACATGATTTGTAATATCACCGAGAGGTAAAAGGTAATGAATAGGCCCGAGATGGGCACAGAGTAAGAGTACCTAGAAGGGACAAGTGAGGTGGAGCGGATTCTGATGATAAGGTTGGGGGGAGATCAGGGAGCAAAAAGGTGGGTGAGAGGAGGTAGGGTGCGATGAAGCAATACCTAGAGGGAAACAGATGATGTAATAAATCAGAATACACCTGAAAAACAATATGTTCCCAACTCTTGACAATACCCATATGGCAGATCTCCTCCCCAGCACTTCCCACCAGGGAAATCCTCCCTTAAGTCCAGGGGGAATGATGATGGACTGAGCAAACAACACTGGTAAAGAAACAGGGAGGTTGGACAGAGAGAGGTTAAAAAAGAGAACCAAAGGGGCAGAGCAGTGGGAGGGGAGAGGGAGTAGGGTTAGGGAGATAGGAGAGAGCAGAAGGAGAGGGGAGGGATAGGCGGATGGCAGGGGGCTATCAACAATCCAGGGGAGAAGGGAGAAATGGGGGGGAGGAGGTAATATGATTGTGGGAGAGATATTGGAGCTGGGAAAGGTAGTGTGAAGAGCGGGGTACAGGGAGAAGGGGAGAGCGGAGGGGAAGATGATAGAGATGAGGAGAGATGGAAGGAGAAAACATAATCATCAAAAGCACCATTCTGTAAAACATTAACCTGAAATCATCGGTGGAGCATTATACAAGACTAACAGTGCAAGTTAAACTCATAGAGACTTTAAATACAATCTGTTCTCGGCTTTTAACATTGCCCATAAAACATATCTCTTCCTCGGCACCCCCCACTAGGGTAGTCCTCTCTCAAGTCCAGAGGAAGCGATAATGGGTTGAACAACAACACTGGCAAGAATGGGAGAGTTGAGCGGAGAAAGGCTGAGGGGAAGGGAGGAGGGGAAGGGGAGAGAGAAAAGGAGGAGCGAGCAGAGGGAAAGGGAGGGGATAGGCGGATGGCGGGGGCCATCAACAGTCCAGGGGAGGAGGGAGAGATGGGGGAGAGGAGGCAATATGATAGTGAGGAAGATATTGGAGCTGGGGAGGGTAGTGAGAGGAGCAGGGTACAGGGAGAAGGGGAGAGATGGGGGAAGATGATAGAGATGAAGAGAGATGGAAGGAGAAAACATAACCATCAAAAGCACCTTTATGTAAAACATTAACCTGAAATCGCCGGTGGAGCATTATACAAGACTAACAGTGCAAGTTAAACTCATATAGACTTTAAATACAAACTGTTCTCGGCATTTAACATTGCCCATATAACATATCTCTTCCCCAGCACCCCCCACTAGGGCAGTCCTCTCTCAAGTCTAGAGGAAGCGATAGTGGGTTGGACAAACAACATTGGCAAAAATGGGAGAGTTGAGCGGAGAAAGGCTCAGGCGAAGGGAGGAGGGGAAAGGGGAGAGAGGAAAGAAGGAGTGAGGCAGCAGGATTAGGGAGATGGGAAGAGTAGAGGGGAAGGGAGTGGGTGTATGCGGTTGGTAGGGGGTATCAACATTCCAGGTGGGAAGGGAGGAATGTTAGGGGAAAGAGGGAATAGGGTAGTAGGAAAGGTGATAGAGTCGGGAGGGTAGTGGGAGGAGCAGGGTATGGGGAGAGGGGAGGGTAGAGGGAAAGATGATAGAGATGAGGAGAGTCGGGAGGAGACAACATAGTCATCAGAGGCACCACTATGTAAAACATTAATTTGGCATCATAGGTGAGACATCGTATAAAACAAACATTGCGAATTTAACTCATATTAACAGCAAACATTTTAACTTGAACTAGATGATCTTTCACATGTACGTTGCCAGTTCCCTGGCTACCTCCAGGTCTCGGTAGTAATAACAGTCCTCATGGAGAAATGGTCTATTAAAGGCGTTCCATATCTCAGTCTTCTGGAGGTGTGGGAACAAAATAAGCAGGACTCAAGCAACTTGTGGTTGGGGAAAGGAAAAAAGGAAACATGGAGCAAGGAGTAATATACAAGAGGGTCAGTCAGTTGTACATTACCAGTTCTTCAGCACCGCTATGGTGCCAGGAGATGTCACAAGCCTTTTGGAGGTTGGGCAATAATAGGGAATCTACACAACACCCCCAGAGGGGCAGGTAGGTAATCATGAGGCCACTGCAGGTGGTGTAGGGAGTTATGGGTCATCGACCAGGATCTTGTCGAGGTGCCTCTTGTCTGTCCGGGTTCCAGGCTTGGGCCCCCACTCTCAGCAGGGGCCCTGCTCTCTGTGGTCGGGGAGGATCTTCATTTCCATTTACAGATGGTAAGTTCCAGACTCTCAGCAGGTCCTGCGCCTGACGTGGAGTAAGAGCAGTGTGCTGGGCACCATCTTTGGTGATGATTAATTTAGTAGGAAATCCCCATCTGTATCGAATTTGGTGGGCCCTCAGAGCTCTAGTGGTTTCGTTGAAACTTCTTCTTTGTTGAAGCGTGAATGAGGACAGATCAGGATATAGTGAGATGTCTTTAAATTGGTCCGGGAGTTGGGGTTGTCTTAAGGTGACTTTCAAGAGTCTATCTTTGAAGGAGAAATAATGTAACCTGGCTATGGTATCTCTGGGTTTATCCATAGGGAGGTTTTGCGGCCTAGCAGCCCTGTGGATTCTGTCGATTCTCGCATCTTGTTCCCCTGATGGTCCTATGATAGATCTAAATAGTGCTTGGGCAAATTTTTCTAGTTCCTGAGGACCCACAGACTCTGGGATTCCCCAGATTCTAATGTTGTTCCGTCTGGAACGGTCTTCTAGGTCTGCTAATTTCGCCTCCAAGGAGGACACCTGATCTGCCAAATTTTGTGTATAGCTGACCCAGTTTGTATGGTCCACTAACAGGTCTTCCTGTTTGCGTTCTATTATGTCCGTTCGTTCATTAACTGTGACAATGTCCTTTCTGAGGTCATCGAAGGACCTCTCCAGTTTGTCAAATCTTTTCGTGAATGACTGAGTCTGCTGATCCAGTAATAGTTTCATGGAATCCATGGTGATCATTTCAGCATGCCTGTGGGAGGGTGGTGAGCTCCTCACACTAGCCCTCCCCTCTGATAGAGGAGGCGAGACAGATCTATCATCATCCGAGATGTCCGGCAGTGGGTCCCTGATAGGCTGAAAATGGTCCCGGACTGTATGCTTTGAAGGGTGCAGTCCTTTTGACTTCCTCTTGGCTTGCTGTGACATTGTATACCAGAGACTGTAGCAGATAGTGGGTGATGTGTTAAGAGGCGTTTGCAGGGAAAGGGTCTCGGGAGGGAAACCTGGTAGGTTCAGCTGGTTTACACCGGCAGGGAGGGGCGTCAAAGGGTTTAGCACATCATGGCTATGTTGCGTATGTCAGGTAGTAAGGAGAAGTACCTTTTACAAAGCTGCTTCAGCGGTTGACTGCAGGGCAAGCAGGCAGCAGTGCAGAGGTCAGATGGCTCCTGGGAGCAGCGAACCTTGGCAGAGCGTGTCTCTCCTCAGGGGAAAAAATGCCTCCACTGGGCACAGCCGGGAAAGGGATGTAGGTTATGACCCGCCCTGGGAAGCAGAGCGGGAAAGGAGGAGGAGAGACACTATAGAGCTGTGTCAATCTGGGATGTAGATAGGGATCTTGGCTTTTAAATTGTGGCAAGTCAGGAAGTTCAGAGTGATGTGGGATGTAGCAGTGATTCCCTGAGCCCACGAGCTGTTGTGGGTATAGACAGAAAACTCCTATTTCTGGGTGGAGGGGGTGGCCACTGGGAGTGGTGCAGGTGTGATAGATAGGGCTTCAATATCTGCAGTTATTTTAATGGGGAAACATACTGTAGATTGCAGGTAGTTGCACAAAGCACACAGAAATATTCCTGACTTAAGGTAAGAGATGGATGGCTTTCAAAGCTGTCAGTGTGCTGCTGCCACTCAGGCTTATATCAAAAGTTGAGGTGGAGGAGCCTGAGAGAGAAAAGGCCTGCCCTGCTACTCTTTGTAGATCCCTCAGTGTTAGTGAATAGATGACTCCAGATATAGTGATTAGGTGTGGTATCTGGGGCAGCAGGAGTTAAGTTTGGGTTCAGGGCGTCCACTGGTAATGAATGCAGCCAGGGTTATAGTGGGGTTCAACACTGAGGCTGTACTTCAGTCGCTGCAAAAGCTAGGGTGGCAGCAGAGCCGAGTCCCGTGAGCCCACCCCCAATGCCTGCAAGTAGGGATCTGTGTAGGTCTCTGAAACTGTGACCGGTGTTATGGCTGCGGTAAACTTAAGCAGATTAGGCTGGTGAGTAAGGCTGATTTATAAGCAGGTTATTATGGGCTCAGAGCTCAGGAGTCACGTGGGTGAGCGTTCCGGAGCGGAGCCCCGACCCTCCTGAACACAATGCGCTAGAGTCAATTACCCCTCCTGGTCTCCTCTACTCCCCCACAGTGTCCACCAACCTGCCCAGCAGTGTCCCAGCAGAAGAGCCTCCGCAAGTGTCTCAAATCACGGCACCGCTATCACTCCACAGGTTGAGCTGCCACTGTCTTCCCCGCCGCCGCCTGATGACGTCACTCCAGAATGGCGGTCTTCGCGCCTTTTAACTTCTGAGTCCCCACGGATGTACAGGTAATGTGGGTACTATGTCCATTCACCACCAATTATGCTTGGGATCCGGGTGCTGTCCTCAGCGATCGGAGCACCCCTGAAGAGATGAGCTAGTCCGTGTGGTGAGGCAGCTTTTCAGGGCGGTAAATTACTCCTCCAGGAGCCTCCAACAGGGGTTACTAGCAAGCGCCCCTCGTTACAGTCAGTAAAGGTCCCACAAACAGCTATTGGCAAGCTAGTCTTATCAGCTCATTAAGACTTAGGGTAAATGAGAAAAAAAAATAAGAAAAAAAAAAGGCTTTTAAATCTAAAGTTTACTATAGCAATGCAGGAGCTCAATGGATTCACGTCTGCTCTGGTCTTGCCACGCAGCTTTTTACCGACAAAACTCTAAATCTAGCGGTATGTTTCTAATAACATTATATTTCCTATAACATTATATTTCTTATAACATTTTATTTCGTATAACATTATATTTCCTATAACATTATATTTCCTATAACATTATATTTACTTTAACATTATATTTCCTATAACATTATATTTCTTATAACATTATATTTCCTATAACATTATATTTCCTATAACATTATATTTCCTATAACATTATATTTCCTATAACATTATATTTCTTATAACATTATATTTCCTATAACATTATATTTCCTATAACATTATATTTCCTATAACATTATATTTCCTATAACTTTATATTTCCTATAATATTATATTTCTTATAACATTATATTTCCTATAACATTATATTTACTATAACATTATATTTACTTTAACATTATATTTCCTATAACATTATATTTCTTATAACATTATATTTCCTATAACATTATATTTCCTATAACATTATATTTACTTTAACATTATATTTCCTATAACATTATATTTCTTATAACATTATATTTCCTATAACATTATATTTCCTATAACATTATATTTACTATAACATTATATTTCCTATAACATTATATTTCTTATAACATTATATTTCCTATAACATTATATTTCTTATAACATTATATTTCCTATAACATTATATTTCTTATAACATTATATTTCCTATAACATTATATTTCCTATAACATTATATTTCCTATAACATTATATTTACTATAACATTATATTTCCTATAACATTATATTTCTTATAACATTATATTTCCTATAACATTATATTTCTTATAACATTATATTTCCTATAACATTTAGTGATGTCGCGAACATAAAAATTTGGGTTCGCGAACAGCGAACGCAAACCTCCTCAAAAGTTCACGAACCGGCGAACCGGCCGAACCGCCATAGACTTCAATGGGCAGGCAAATTTTAAAACCCACAGGGACTCTTTCTGGCCACAATAGTGATTTAAAAGTTGTTTCAAGGGGACTAACACCTGGACTGTGGCATGCCGGAGGGGGATCCATGGCAAAACTCACATGGAAAATTACATAGTTGATGCAGAGTCTGGTTTTAATCCATAAAGGGCATAAATCACCTAACATTCCTAAATTGTTTGGAATAACGTGCTTTAAAACATCAGGTATGATGTTGTATCGATCAGGTAGTGTAAGGGTTACGCCCACTTCACAGTGACAGACCATACTCCCGCAGCGGGTACAACATCATCATCATCACACTGTACGTCCATGTGTGTAATGCTGCCTGACTGAGACATATCCCTGTTATCTACATCCTCTGGCAATAATGGTTGCGCATCACTCATTTCTTCCAATTGATGTGTAAATAACTCCTCTGACAGATCAAGTGAAACGGCTGTGGTGCTAGTGTTGGTGTTGGCGGCAGGCGGGCGAGTGGTAACTTCAGAGGTGCCCGAAGCTAAGCTGGAGGAGGATGGTGCGTCAAGGTTCCGAGCGGAAGCTGTAGAAGATTGGGTGTCCTGTGTTAGCCAGTCAACTATGTCCTCAGAACTTTTCGAGTTCAGGGTATGTGGCCTATGAACACTGGGCATTATTCTAGGGCCAAAGGGAATCACAGCACCACGACCACGACGGCCCCTGCGGGGTGGCCTGCCTCTTCCTGTCATTTTTTTTTCCATTAGTAGTACTATGCATGCAAGCAAGCTACTGTGACAACAGATATGAGTGGCACTGTGCACTGGCAGAAGTTGGCAGAGTAGACGCTGTAGGCCTGACACACACGCTTGCAGACAACTAACTGCTATTCAATCTATTACAGTCAAAATTGTATTTTTTTTTAATGTACACTACTGTTACACCACATATGAGTTGCACTGGTGTGACACTGTGCCCTGGCAGGCCCTGAAAAATCTGTTACACATCTACATACAACCACCAAAAAATAACCATGATAAATAGTTTCTAAATTTTGTCCTGAGTTTAGAAATACCCAATGTTAACATTTTCTTTGCTTTTTTTGCAAGTTATAGGGAAATAAATACAAGTATCACTTTGCTATTTCAAAACCACTTTTTTTCAAAATGAGCGCTAGTTACATTGGAACCCTGATATCTGTCAGGAATACCTGAATATCCCTTGACATGTATATATTTTTTTTTTAGAAGACATCCCAAAGTATTGATCTAAGCCCATTTTGGTATATTTCATGCCACCATTTCACCGCCAAATGCGATCAAATAAAAAAAAATTGTTCACTTTTTCACAAACTTTAGGTTTCTCACAGAAATTATTTACAAACAACTTATGCAATTATGGCATAAATGGTTGTAAATGCTTCTCTGGGATCCCCTTTGTTCAGAAATAGCAGACTTATATGGCTTTGGCATTGCTTTTTGGTAATTAGAAGGCTGCTAAATGCCACTGCGCACCACCCGTGTTTTATGCCCAGCAGTGAAGGGGTTAATTAGGGAGCATGTAGGCAGCTTGTAGAGTTAATTTTAGCTTAAGTGTAGTGTAGTAGACAACCCAAAGTATTGATATAGGCCCATTTTGGTATATTTCATGCCACCATTTCACCGCAAAATGCGATCAAATTAAAAAAAACTTTACATTTTTCACAATTTTAGGTTTCTCACTGAAATCATTTACAAACAGCTTGTGCAATTATGGCACAAATGGTTGTAAATGCTTCTCTGGGATCCCCTTTGTTCAGAAATAGCAGACATATATGACTTTGGCATTGCTTTCTGATTATTAGAAGGCCGCTAAATGCTGCTGTGCATCACACGTGTTTTATGGTTAGCAGTGAAGGGGTTAATTAGGTAGTTTGTAGGGAGCTTGCAGCGTTAATTTTAGCTTTAGTGTAGAGATCAGCCTCCCACCTGACACATCAGACCCCTGATCCCTCCCAAACAGCTCCCTTCCCTCCCCCACCCCACAATTGTCCCCGCCATCTTAAGTACTGGCAGAAAGTCTGCCAGTACTAATATAAAAGGTTTTTAAAAACAATTTTTAATTTTGTTTAGCATATTTACATATGCAATGGTGTAGCATCCCCCCCTTAGCCCCCAACCTCCCTGATCCCCCCCAAAACAGTTCTCTAACCCTCCCCATCTGCCTTATTGGCGGCCATCTTGGGTACTGGCAGCTGTCTGCTATTATTTCACAGTCAAAAAAGTGTTGTTGTTTTTTAAATGTACACTACTGTTACACCAGATATGAGTGGTGGCACTGGGCAAGTGGGCACAGTATACGCTGTGATTAATAAATCTCCCTATTGGTACCAATCATATATCTAAACTAATAATGATGCTAGTATAAAAAAGAAATTATATATAAACAATCTAAAACAACTTTAAAATGTAATCCTGTGTTTAAAAGTTATAACAGTCAGTAATGCTAACAATCTGATTCTAAGCTTATACTTAGTAATCCTCTCCTGTTAACTCTTAAGTCTATGCAAACAGGGTTTCAAATTGTTACCACAGTAAGCCAGCAGGTGACAGTGAAAATAAAAACTCCAGTTGTCCGTTTGGAAAACTATTTGCAAAATACCTTTTCAATATATTGATTCCACAAAAGGCACTTCTATTCAAAACAGTTTCAAAACCGAAACTGGTTTCACAGCGAAATCCGCTGCCAATGCTCGTCAGTTTAGGGAAGACGCCAAACACATAATCCCGTGTCGGTTCCTTGGACACGCCCACAAGTGCGGGAAATGACGTCAGCGGTTTGGTTCCTGACTCCCTTGGCAGCGTCCTTAGTAACGTCCTTGCTCGTGTATCCTCAGTGTATCATCCGTGTATTGGTAACGCGTTTCAGCTCCTTGGAGCCTTTGTCAAACCATACCGGATGGTACTGTTAGGATCCTTTTATACCTCTGGAATCAATACTAATTTAGTCTGTTATCAATTAAGACATTATACATGTTGTTAGCGCTGGCTACAGAATATCCATTACTTTTTCGATTTCATACTTTTTGTACATAATATATTGTTTGTATAAAAACAGCTTTCCACATAAAACATTATGTATTTAAAAGAAAAAAGAAAGAAAAAGAATAAAGGCCATAGGATTAAAATTTTGAAAAGTGCATAATTTTGAATGAATTAATAATTAGTAAAATTAATAAAATGAAAGGAACTTGTTTGTTTAAGAAAAAAAAATATACGGGTGTTTCTATCTCAAAAGTTAATTATAATAGATATATTTAAAATCATATTAGAAACATATTACTATTCATAATGGAACTAAAAACAGTTGAAATCATAATTATAACTGTTTATATTTTAGATATTTAGTCAATATCTATTTATAAGGAAAGCGTGTTCGTAAGGGGATACAAATGTAGGGAATTTTAAATATATATTCAAGGCATTTAATTAGTTTAAAAAAGCAATTTTATAAAAAAAATAAGCTATTGTTAAAAAACTAGATGATTTTTTATTTATTTAGAAAAAAATTATTAAAAAAATTATTTAAAAAATTATTATTTAAAAAAGCTCCCTAGTTCAATTTCTAGATTAAGACCCTGAGGGTGTAGTGCGTCCAGATTAAAAATCCATTTACTCTCTAACTGCAAAAGTTTATTATGTGTATCCCCTCCTCTTGTTTGTTTGGGCAGTTTGGCTACCCCCATATATTGGAAACATTTTAAATTTCCTCCATTACATTGTTTAAAAATGTTTAGGGACCGGTAGATCTTTATTTCTTTCTTTATCCATATTTTTG
Organism: Bombina bombina; assembly: GCF_027579735.1. Taxonomy (NCBI): domain Eukaryota; kingdom Metazoa; phylum Chordata; class Amphibia; order Anura; family Bombinatoridae; genus Bombina; species Bombina bombina. The sequence goes on from NC_069500.1 coordinate 1,440,345,528, forward strand.
ATTGATAGGATGTGTTCTCTAATTCTTTCCCGTAGGGGTCTTTCCGACTCTCCTACGTAGTGTTGGCCACATTTACATTGGATTACATACACCGTATTATTATCTGTACACCTTATACAATCATGGATTTTAAATTCCTTTTTATTTATATTGGAAATAACTGTTTTTCTTTTTTGTGAGTGTCTGCAAGATTTGCAGATAAAGCAAGGAAAAAAGCCTTTTATTTTGTTTCCTTTTAGGTCCCTATCGTTATTACGTTTTTTCTTTATAGTGGTGGGGGCCAACCTATTTTTCAGGTTGTTTGCTCTTCTATAAACAAAATGGGGTCTTTCATTAATTAGAGGTCCTAATATTTTGTCTTGCTTCAAAACATGCCAGTGTTTATTCATAATTTTTTCTGTTATTTTATGATTGGCATTATATTCTGTGACAAATGGTACTTTGATTGTGTTGATTTGGACAGCATCTGGTTCTTTTTGTTTCTTTATTAGTAGGGATCTTCTATCTATTTTTTCTATATCTTATATATATCTTGAGTTAGATAATCATCCTTCTTATTGCAATTTATTCTAACCCTCATCATCTGACCCTTAGGGATATTATTTTTCCATAAACAGTGGTGACAGCTGGTTGAATGTATGAAGTTGTTGCTGTCAACCGGTTTAAAATATGTTCTTGTATTCAGTTTTCCCTGCTCTACATACATTTGTAAGTCTAGAAAATTTAAATATTCCTTACTCATTTCTTTAGTGAATCTGATGTTATGGTTATTATTATTCATATTATTAAAGAAATTCTCTAAAGATTCTGATGTCCCTCTCCAAATAATAATTACATCATCTATGTATCTTTTAAAGAGGACTAGGCTCGCACCCAGTTCTTGGGTAGCTATAAATTGTTGTTCCCATAGACCCATGAAAAGATTCACGTAACTGGGTGCGAACCTAGTTCCCATAGCAGTCCCACATATTTGTAAATAATATGAATCATCAAATTGAAAATAGTTATGGTTCAAAATAAAGTCTATGCTATCCAAAATAAATTCTCTTTGTTCCTTTTTAATTGTGGAGTCATTGCTTAAGAAATACTTAACCGCCTCTAAACCTTTTGAGTTTTCAATTATTGTATAGAGTGATGTTACATCGCAACTTACTAGCCACATTTCATCTGTCCATGTTACATCTTCTAAAAGTTTTATTACTTCTGTTGAATCTTTTAAATATGAATCAAGAGATACTACATACTTTTGTAGATATCTATCCACATATTGTGATAGGTTGGCAGTAACTGAATCTATGCCTGATATTATTGGCCTGCCCGGTGGGTCCGTAAGGGACTTGTGTATCTTAGGTAAGATGTAGAAAACAGGGATTCTTGGTGTTTTTTTTATAAAGGAAATCATATTCTCTTTCGTTTATGATTTCAAAAGTTTTATATTTATTTAATAGTGATTTTAATTCCCAAGTATAAAACGTAGTGGGGTTAATTTTACTCTTTTTATAGGTATTTGCATCTTTGAGTAAGTTATCACAGATTCTCATGTAGTGTATTTTATCTAAAATAACAATCCCGCCCCCCTTATCTGCACTTTTAAAAATTATTTCGTTATTATTTTCTAATTCTCTAATCAAATTTTCTTGTTTCTTTGACAAATTATATTTAACATTATTTATTTTCTTTTCCGGTATATTTTTTATATCATTTATAATTAATTTTTCAAAGGTCTCTAGTATTGGCCCCTTTTCATGTTTGGGGTAGAATGAGGATTTATTCTTTAAACCGGAATGTATAAACCATTGGTGTTAGGAATAATTTTTATAGGTTGTTGTACTTCCCTCTCTAAAGCATTTTTTGCAAAATATCTCTTCAATGTTAGAGATCTGATAAATTTATTTGCGTCTATGTATGTATTAAATTTATAAATTTTTGCAGTTATAATTATGATTTCAACTGTTTTTAGGTCCATTATGAATAGTAATATGTTTCTAATATGATTTTAAATATATCTATTATAATTAACTTTTGAGATAGAAACACCCGTATATTTATTTTTCTTAAACAAACAAGTTCCTTTAATTTTATTAATTTTACTAATTATTAATTCATTCAAAATTATGCACTTTTCGAAATTTTAATCCTATGGCCTTTATTCTTTTTCTTTCTTTTTTCTTTTAAATACATAGGCCTAGATTTGGAGTTTTGCGGCCAAAGGGGTGCGTTAGCTACGCGTGCTTTTTTCTGGCCGCACCTTTTAAACAACGCTGGTATTTAGAGTTCACAGAAGGGCTGTGTTAGGCTCCAAAAAAGGAGCGTATAGCATATTTTTTTTTTTAAAAAACTTTATTTATTCAAAGAGCATACATCAAGTCCAGTCCATCTGGCACATAAATAAATCAATATTACAAATTAACAATGATACCATGCAGACAACAATATATTTTCAAAAGTACAATACTTGTAGTGAGAACATATTATTTTTGGAAAAATGCAATGAACTGAACCCACATACGCCCTCTTTTTCCTTTTTCCATTCTATCCTCTCCACTATTACCTTCCCTTCCACTTTCTATCTTCTACCCGGGGTGTCGCTAAAATTTTTCGCCTAAGTGCTTACTGAGTATACTGGAACCTAGGACCTGATCACTGGGTATATGCATCAAAATCCAACTGCCACTCGCCTCTCAACTGAGCCTCAAGAATGTAGTTGGTATTGCGGATTGGGTATAGCACTTGCATCTGCTGTTTCTGTTCTAATGTATGCAGGTAAACTTCCCATTTAGTCATAAATCGTTTTGTGCGTTTTTGCGCATCTCCCAAGGTGTCTGCCTGTTCATAAAGCATTTGTTGGTGTACCTCTCTTTTCAGTTGATTTAATGTGGGCGCCTCCTGTTTTAGCCAGTTTCTAAACACTGCCTTTCTTGCCTGTAAGATCACCATGTGTGTAAATTGTATGTTTGTCTTATTTAGATTTCGACAGTTTAGAAATACTACAGATTCCATCGTTAGCGAAGGAAGCTGAATGTTAATGGCTCGTAACCAATATTGAGTCATCCCCCAAAACTTTGTTAACCTCGGGCAAGCCCAGATCATGTGTGTTAAGTCTGCATTGGGTTGAGCACATTTCGGACAGACCCCAGAGGATCCTGTCTCCCAGGTTTTGTACAACCTGGGTGTGATATAGGCCATCTCTAAAAGTTTAGTGTGTGAGGGGGGCGGAGCTAACTGCCATCAAGAGCAGATGTGCAGAAGGGAAGCTCTCGTCATTTTGGGTACAAAAGTGCATTTTCAGCATATTAACTGCCTATATTTTGGGGCAATTTTACTGGACATCCTTCTAAGGTAGTAACCCTTCACTGATAAACTAAGAAAAGGGAGTTTTGCAACTACTTTTTGACCCCGGACGCCTGTAAAGACTTGGCTGCCACTTGGCTGTCACTCGGCCTCTCTGTAGGGCCCTGCAAGTGCTCCGGAGGGTCGGGGATCCGCTCCGGAGCAGAAGATCACTGCCTCTCTATAAGTTAAGAGGTTGGTTTGCCTCCTGCATATTCGTCTGGGGACTTTGTTCCCACACCCTCTAACCCCACTCCGCCTGAGTCCCACCTCCCCGCTGAAGCATCGCATATGGCCACATAGCCTGCCATCCCGAGTGGCCACAGTACCCAGCACAATCTCAAGCAAGCGGGCTCCTACCTTCTTTCCTGGCGATCCCGGGACCTCACGCACCTCTAACACTTTTGGCGCGAAGTTCGGCCATCTTGCTGGAGGCCCTCCTAACACGGAGCGGTGCGGCCTTGTTTTGTGAGAGGAGGAAGTCCGGTGAGCTCTGCCGCCTGCGGCTTCTGCCTGATTGAAGCCTGCTGAACAAGCTGAAGCTGCCTCTCGATTTCTCTCCGACTGCTGAGGCACATGAACCATGACCTACACATCCGAAGCGCAGGCCTCCACATCCGGCCTGAGGTGGGGTAAGATAAGGAGGGCAAGTCTGACACACTGAGGGGACACACTGTTTGGGGTTTATTTGTGTGGGCCACCTACATATTTGGTCTCCCCCCATTATCTCTGAAGCCTCATAATTTCAGGACAGATATAACACTGGGAATCCGGAAGGCCTTTTCATATATCTGCTAGGCCCATATAATCTGCCACTATTTCATGCTGGCATCTCTGGGTAGCCTCCTTTACACAAGCATCTAGCCTGAGGAGAAAATAGAACTAGCCTTAACATATCTCAGTACACATCCCAGCACTGCTAACCTTGAAATACACCGGACTATAGCCTATTTGTGTCCCAGAGACTGCCACAGCTACTACCCCCATCTGCCCACAGGTCTAAGTGGATGATAGAAATAAGTTGGGCTCTCAATTTTCTTGGGGTTTGGAAGCACCCACTATAAGACAGAACTGGACCTTATCATATACCAGGAGCCCCGTCTGATCCCCTCAGTGGTCTTTAATCATACAGGTTCATCAATAACCTTTTCTGCAGGTTTACTCCATTACAAATTAGCCTTAAACACCTCAATTCCATGCTCTGAGTAACAACTTAGGATACTAGGTGCTTTACCCTCTGTTTTCTATTTAGCTGCTGCGTCAGCCAAATGTTCTCTGTTGCAAACAGAGTGAGTGCATTTATTTTTACTGTGTTGCTACTGGTGTGTGTTGCTCTTTGGTTTATGAGTACTGATCATATGGGATAGTCACACTGATTACCTTTGCCTTTTCTAGACACCAAGATACCTCTCAGGATTGGTATAACACACTGACTACCTCTCAGGTTTACCTATCACGCCAACACAGCATACCCCTGGCTAACACACCTAAGCCAGCCTAGACCTAGAACACTCTCCTTTATTGCACAGCCACATAGAACTTACCTCTTTAACCTTCTATATACTGACACACACTCATCACGCACACTTAGGCTACACCATACTGCACTTTCATTAACACAGAACGTAGCTTGCCTCATCCTTCACCCACGTGGCTTAAAAGAAACACTAGAATATTTGCTGAGGTCCACTCTGACCATTATTGTATTGCATTGTATTGGTTTTCATTTAACAGGTGAACCCCAACTGGCCCCCCCTTTCCGGCCCTGCTTGTCTGGGCTGGTCACTTCCCTCTCCCCTTTTCCCTTCCGTAAGGTCGTACCCCCTATTCCCGGGCCAGAAGGGGACTTACCACAATTTTATCCATAACTTTTGGAGTGAATTTGCCCTTGACCTGTGTCTGGGGGGTCTCGCTGGCCCTCGCCCCCCGGTGGCGGCCTATCCTTTTTTACAAACTAGACCTGTGGTCATTTAATCCTTAGCAGGGTGGCCGTCATGGAGGGGTAGGGGTCGGGGAGGCCGTCTGGGCCCCTCTCTGTGTACTGCATAATGTGATTACTTGCTCATGCTCTTATTTTTGTAACCCCCTGTGAATCTAACCTCTGGTGCCACCACCGCTCTACCTGTCCTGTGTCCGCCTTTGTCTCATTGACTCTCTTTTTGCCACAAATTCAAAATGCCTCATACGATCAGACGAACCACTAAAACACCTGGATCAGTGAAAAAAACGGTGATAGACCACTTCTCCCTACCACGCAAGGAGCTGGAAGATGACTCCAATGACGGCCTGAGTGGGTCAGAGCCTCTAGGTGATGGTTCCCAACATGATGCCCTGTTAAACCCCAGGTCTCAGCACTTCATTACTGAGGATACCCTTCAGAAGATGCTCGCTAACCAAACCCGCTCCATCACCAAAGAAATTCAAAAAAATCATGCTGAGCTCAAAAAAGATATTTCGGAAATAGGTGAAAGGGTGGACTCCCTGGAAAGGCGGCAAGATGATATCGTTACGGATCAATCAAACCTTTTGGCCTACTCTGAATCTTTGGCTGACCAGCTGAGTCAGCTTGAGTTTAAGCTGGCGGATGTCGAGGATCGGGCCCGCAGAAATAATATAAGATTTCGGGGTATACCGGAGGACATTACACCAACAGATCTGCAAGGTTTTCTCCAAGAGCTCTTCGGTAGCCTGTTGGGTCCTATGGAGGGCCTAACTACCACTATTGAAAGAGTGCACAGAGCTCTACGCCCCAGGTCCGTCTCACAAGAAAAGCCAAGAGACGTTATAGCCTGTTTTCACAGTTTCCTCTTTAAAGACAAGCTGATGCAGGCCGCCTCCCGTAAGCCTCAGTTGCCGGAAAAGTTTCAAACCATCCAGCTTCTTCCCGATTTGTCGGCTCACACCCTACAATTCAGAAGGCAGTACCAACCAGTCACACTGGCTCTCAGAAATGCTGGCATCCGTTACAGATGGGGATATCCGTCTAAGTTGTTGATTACAAGGGACAATCAAACCCACATAATTTCTTCACTAGCACAGGGCACTGTATTGCTGGAACAGTGGGGTCTTACCAAAGGGGACACGACGGAACCTATTCCCATCAAGGCAAAATTGAGGGCTACTGCCCCAGAATGGACCGCTAAGGATCAGCGCTCCAAAAGGCAAAAAACACAGCAGGCACAGGACTCCCGGGGTCCCCAAGATCCCTCCTCCTGAATGCAGGGCACCATTGGTCAACAACAACTTTAATCTGTCATCATGTTCTAACATAGGGTCCATTCTTTATGGATGGCCCTACAGCGACAGCGGTACTTAGCTTGTACTGGACTCTTAGCGGCCCATGTCGGGTCTAAAGTTACAGTCAATATTATTATTTTTTCCTTCTTGTAATTTGTGTGCATATTTGCATTACCAGGGTTTATACATGCTTTCTAATACTTTATGTGGTCAACCCAGCACAGGTCATTCATCTCTAAATGAATAGGCATAGTATTACCTCCACCCTTTAGATAGCACAAGTACCGTTTTTTCCTCAACATGTTATGACTGATTTTCTATTTACCTAATCTGGATGCTTCGTACCTTACTCAGGTTTGTTGTTGTTGTACGTACATATCCATTACTGTTTTCACAGGTTTAATATATGTTTATAGATTTATTTGTTTCCTTCCCTTGTGCACAGTGAGGGGCCGATAGTCTCGGCTCTCTCCCTGTACCTATTCCTAGCTCCCCCCCCACATAGGTAGACCAACGCCAGGGTTCCACTTAGGTGAACTATTTTCACCTCATTTCCTATTACAACACCTCAGAACTGACTTCCTGTCCTAATTTCCCCCTCTAACCCCCTTTCTTCGATTTCCATCCTATCCCCTGTCCCCAGGCCACGGTAGTGAGATGGCGCACTCTTTAAAGGTGCTCACACATAATGTCAGGGGGCTTAACTCCCCCTTTAAAAGGAGTCTTTTGTCTCGTGAACTTAGATTCCACAATCCTGACGTAGTCTTCCTGCAGGAGACTCACTGGCAGTCGGGCGCCCCTCAATATTTTCACTCTCGTTCCTATAAAGTCCTGGAACACTCACCCTTCTCCAAAAAAGCTAGAGGGACGGCCATCCTGCTTCACAACAGGATCGCCTACGAGCAAATTTATGCACTTACTGATCCCCAAGCCAGATATACAATTCTGGTTTGTAAACTGGATCATGTTCTTCATACATTGGTCTCCATTTATCTTCCCAACTCCCGTCAGCCTGCATCTCTCCGTACTATTTTGCAGACACTTGATACGATTAGGCAAGGGAGGGTTTTGATCGCGGGAGACTTCAACATGACATGGGAGCCAACTCTCGACCGCAAACAGCTTCAAGCGGGCAGTAAACATTCGCAAGAGACATATGTCTCTGCCCAATTTAGGGCAGTAATGTCGCAATATGGATACTTCGACATTTGGAGAAGTCTACATCCTAACGATAGGGACTTTACTCATTTCTCTATCCCCCACAAAACTTACTCCCGACTGGACTATATCTTCTGTCAGGCTGGGTCTTTGGACTCAGTCTCCTGCTCCAGTATCCCACTCTGTTCCTGGTCGGACCATGACCTTGTAACGGCAGATCTATTCCCCTCAGATAAAGCACCTAGTAAATCCAATTGGTGCCTTCCTAGACACATTTTGGCCGATATTCCGTTCAGGGAGGAATTAAGACGGGACCTGACTGAACTGTTAGTTTGTAATGACAACGGCCAGACCTCAGACGATATTCTCTGGGGCGCGATAAAAGCAACTATCAGGGGCCTTATCATTCGCAAACAAGGAGCACTGAGAAAGCGAGCAGGCCTTACCCTTGCACAGGCACACGCAAAACTCAGATCCTTGGAGTCCCTCAATCGCGCTTCCATTAGCCTTGATGTGGCAGCGCAGATTGCTACAGTTAAGGAGCATATCAACCTCCTAGAGCTCCGCCGTACACAAACTAATCTCAGCAAACTAAAACAATTATACTATTACAAAGGTAATAGACCTGACACTATGCTTGCTAATAGGCTCAGGCATAAGCATAGTAATTCCCGCATTTCCCAGATTAATTATAATGGTAAATTGCATAAGAGGCCCTCTCAGATTGGAGAATGCTTTGCTGACTTTTACTCCAAACTTTACAATATTGAAAATTCGGAGACTCTCACCCCAACTACTAGTCAGGATATCAGAGACTTTCTGACCTCCGCTAACCTCCCCACTCTTACTACAGAGCAACAAGACTCCCTCACAGCCCCTTTATCTTTGGCGGAGATTAAGCTAACGATAAAAAATCTAAAACCCTTTAAGGCTCCAGGGCCTGATGGCTTCTCTGCCCAGTTTTATAAGGTATTTGTCAATGAACTATCCCCCTACTTGCAGAGGTTTTTTACCTTAGCAAGTGAAGAAGGCTCCCTGAGGGAGGAATTCTTAAAAGCAGCCAGTCACCCTGCCAAAACCAGATAAGGACCCTTCCTCCTGTGCAAGCTATAGGCCAATTTCTTTAATTAACGTAGACGTGAAGGTCTACTCTAAAATTCTTGCCAATCGTATCAGCAGGCTTCTCCCGCACCTTATAGGTCCGGATCAAGTAGGGTTCATTCACAAGCGCGAGGGGCCGGACAATACTAGGCGTCTTGTTAATATTGTGTGTGAATCTACCAGAATGCAGAAGCCTTTCTCGGTTATCTCTTTGGATGCCGAGAAGGCTTTTGACCGAATCCGCTGGTCCTACTTGTGGGAAACCCTCAGAACCTTTAACTTCCCCCAGTCGACATGCAGGGCTATTCAGGCGCTATATTCTGCCCCGTCGGCTGCTGTCAGGGGTCTTGGCTTTCAGTCTGATCCTTTCAGCATCTCCAATGGCACTAGACAGGGGTGCCCCCTATCTCCGCTGTTGTTTGCCCTGGCAATCGAGCCCTTGGCTGCCCATATCCGCGATGATGCGTCCATTCCAGGGATAATGCTTTCAGGCACTCTGCAAAAAATTGCATTATTCGCAGATGATATCACAATCTTCACTGCGGACCCCGGTAGAGCTGTCCCCAGACTGTTGGATGTTCTACAGACCTTTGGCGACCTCTCATTTTATAAATTGAACACTCAAAAGGCAGAGATATATTGGTGGGGATACCCTCACAATTACATTAATAGTTTAAAGAAAAGCTATAACTTCAAATGGTCGCAGGAGCAGGTCACACATTTGGGGGTTAGAATATCTAACAACGCCTCAAAAATGGTCAAGGACAATTACATCCCCTTGTTGTCAGAACTGAGATCCTTAAAAAACGCTTGGGATCACAAGTCCATCTCATGGATGGGGCGTATAGCCTCTATTAAAATGTCTTTCCTCCCTAAGCTCACCTACTTGTTTAGGTGCCTCCCCATCAGAGTCCCTATGCCACTCTTGCTACAGTTTCAGAGTGAAATAACAAAATTTATTTGGAAGGGCTCGACCCCCAGGATAGCACAAAAAAATCTGAAATTTCCTATACACCTAGGAGGCCTGGCTTCCCCTTCTGTGGTAAAATACTACGAGGGGGCCATGCTTACCCACATCTCCCAGTGGGGAGTTCTTTAGTCCCGTGATAAATGGCGCGAGATTGAACAGGCCTCTCTACCCCATAATGTCCTGCTCAAGGATATTATTTGGACCCCTCCACACAGCCGCAGAATTCTAGGTATCAGCAATTTAGTTATCACAGAATGCCTTCAGGTCTGGGACAAGATCCGGCACCGCCAACTAATTGCCCCCCACCCTTCCCCTATCACTTCGGTGGCTGGTCTGCTTTCTGGACTGGCGGATACCCACCCGAATATATGGGCCAGGCTAGGGATTCGGCGGGTCTCGGACTTTTGGTCCGCATCACAGCCCGATGGCTTTATAGACCCAACTCTCCTGGGTTCCCCTGGGGATATTCCTCCGGTCCTCTTTTTTGAGACCATTAGGATTAAGAGCCTCTTGAGAAGCTGGGGTTTTCTCCCCACCACCTCTCGACAGTCCACCCCGTGGGAGTCTGTCTGGAAGACGGGTCACAGACTTATCCGACCATTATCGTTCCACTATGGGACTCTCGATGGTACTGTCCCGCCTGAAACTGCCCCGCATTTGCAGATCTGGGATGCTTTACTGAACTAGTGGTGGTATTCCAGCGCTAAGAATGCCCTAAGCTGTGACCGAAAAATGGGGTCTAACCTCCCCCAGAAAAAAATATTACTGAGAAACAGGGATCGGTACAGCGCCAGAGGCCAAGGGACAAATATACAAAACTGCCGATACGTTTAAAAATGTGGATTTATTACAATCAGATAAAATAATAAATTGTACAATAAGATAAAACCAAGTTAAGTAGTGGCAAAATTTGCCAAACAAGTATTAAAACATATGTAAAACCATAGGACGGTAAGTGGATTTAAAAAGCTATAAATTCAGAAATAACTTGGCATTCATGTAATTAATGTAGAAGTCTAGGGTACATAAAAAGGTTGGTAGCGCTGTCTGAGAATTCAATGGGTATAATGTGGTGGGTTCGTGGAGTGGGTTATGGATCCATATATAGTGTACACTGTGGTGAAGTGTGGGAGGTGCGTGCACAGTGGTGCAAAATTTTGAGAAGAACCCTTTTAAGAGTAGACCTGGATGTGGATGCTTGAGAGCTACCAGAGAGCGAATACAATGTAGCAAAATATAACACAGTAAAATAGGTTACAGGTGGAATGTGAGAGAGTGCAACACAGTCAAAATAATAAAACTGGATGTAAAATCACAAATGAAAAATACACATGATTCAATATCAAATGGGAACTAGGACTCCGACATAAAAACAAAGGATATCCAATCAAAAATAGTGAGGGGTCCTAAAAAAACAAATAGGATGAAAAAATGAAAGTCAAATAAATAGTCAATGAAAAATCCAAAAATTGATGCTCAACAAAGGTGGGATGAAGAACAAAGTCAGTGCAAAAATCGGTGAAAAAAGACAAAAAGAAGGCAGGCATAAAAAGTTAATCCATTTGTTATCCAAATTGTGACCAATAGGTGATCCAAATATATCGCAAGGGTGATAAAAAATGTAAAGTCTAATCACAACAAAAGCCAGGTGAAAAAAAGAATATAAAACAAAGTGTAATGGGTGAGACAAGATAAATTCCAGGGATCCCAATGAACTTTAGGCAATCAGCGGCTCAATATTGTCGTCCCTAGTAGATTCCTGCAACCCAAAATAACAACATAGCGTAATACAGTAAGAAATAGTAATAATCAAGTTGAAAAGATGCTTACCAAAGGGTCTACGCGTTTCGGTCCTAAAAAGACCTTTTTCAAGACTGATCCTGTGGTAAGCAAAGCATCTTTAAATAGGGGTTTACTGGAATACCCGGATGTGGCTTACAGAACATTCCACTTCCGGTTCCGCTCGGTTTTTGGATATAAATTGCTTTAATTTGTTAGATATATGGATTATTTGTCAATATATTTGTCATATAAGGGGTTTTTCAGTGAACGTGCTAATGGCAACATTATTGCATGTATTTGGATGTATCAAAAAACGGAAAGCGAAAGTCGTGACTTCACTTCCGGTTTACGGACCAGACTGGCATGCCTCTGTATCCTCACCTGATTAAACAACTGTTGCAGCATGCTAACCAATTAGCGGCGATAACCCCAGACCCCCTGCCTTTTGGGTACTTGCAAAAAGAAACACAATTGTCAGTTGGAGATGCCATATGTATCTCTTAAATGTATTTTGCAGCACTTATAGTAATCGAAAGTAACTAAAAATAAAAATAACTAAAAATAAAAATAACTAAAAATAAAAATAAAATAAACTATAATACAGAGCACGGTCACTGTTTAGACCATCTTTGTATATTGGAGGTTTCGAGTGCCCTATTTTGGACTCAACGGATCTTGATGTATATTCATACATGTGTACAGTATATGACATTATCATAATATCATGGCCCAATTTCTTATTAGGCAGGGTATTTTGGTCAAATAACAGTACATCTTGTTATCCACGTTTTGAAAAGTGGATTGATATGATGCCTTGGGTTATCGTGAACTGGTACTAGGCAGTGGTTTTGCTATAATTTTTGTATGGTATAGAGACCGATCGTTCATAGGTGGTGCCTATGATCAGATTGCTTATTGGTAATATTGAGGAGCCGTTTTTCGCTATAGAACAAAAATCTATTGGATGTGGTATATCATTTACTTAAGAAGATAGCAATTAGGGTTGGCAATGGGTACTCAAATATATTTTTTATTTTAGTATTTGTTAAGTGTGAGGTTAATTTTAGGTGTATCTTAGCGATATATTTTTGTGAGGTTAATTTTAGGTGTATCTTAGCGATATATTTTTGCGATATATTGTCTATCAAGAGGCAATAACTTAGAGAAATAGGAGCAGACTAGATTTTGAGGTCAAAATTGGGGATATTCTATATTTAGTTGTTACTTTAATGAGAAGATAATATCGGATGTAAATTACATATAGGGAGAACTGATGAATGTGTATGAGCAGGGATTGATGAACCCAACGTTTTAACATTGGACCCGACGAGGGTATTTGTATACATTGCATTTATGTAGAGGGAACTTCTATTATGTAATCGTAGGGTAATATACCATTAGTCCTGTTATATCTAGGAGTGCATGTAGTAATTCTTTTAGGAGGGAAGGTTTTCCTAACTCACTTTCTAAGGTTCAGATGAGTTTAAGTAAGATGTTTTTATGTATGTGGAAGGAAAGTTGGTGAGACCTAACGTTTGATTTGAATCATAGGTGGGCATAGGAGTGGATTCTCATTATTGATTAAAGAGGTGGGCCAGGTCCTCTTTATTGTTTAGACCTTTTGGGTGTAGGCAGTCCAGAAGGAAAATCCATTTCGACTCTGCCCTGAGAAGGATTTTGTCAAAGTCCCCTCCCCTCCAATTTTTCATTATTTTTTGTATGCCCATGAATCTCATCTCCTGTATTCTGCCATTGTGTTTATCTGAAAAATGTTTATATAGTATGGTGTCCTTATTTTGTTTTTCGATCAGTAATATATGCTCTCTCAGCCTATCTCTGAGGCTTCTTGAAGTCTGGCCGACATACTGGAGGCCACAGGAACACTCGATAAGATAGATGACCCCTGTGTCTTTGCATCTGATAAGGTCTTTAATTGTAAATTCTTCTCCAGTTTGGAATGAATGGACTTGTTTAGTCTTAATCCCTCTCTTGCAGGCTTTACAAGAGTGGCATGGGAAATACCCTTTCAGTGGTTTTCCCTGTAAGTCGTGTGTTTTTGTTTTTTTCTTTCGAGGCAAGCTTGGAGCTAATACGTTTTTTAGGTTACTTGTTTTTTTATATACAAAGCTGGGTCGATCAGGGAGTAAGTTCCCAATGATCTCGTCGTCCTTCAGCAGATGCCAGTGTTTTTTAAAAATTTTTTCCAGAATATATCTGTTACTGCTGTACTCTGTGATTATTGGTACATTGAGTCTTCCTTCTGTCCCGTATCCTTTCTTTTCTTTGTACTTTGTTAGGTCTTTCCTTTCCACCTTTCTTACTTCCTCTATCTTGAGGTTTAGATCTTCTTCCTTATAGCCTCGTTCTACAAACTTTTCTTTTAGACGGGTCACTTGTTTCTCCCAAGTTTGGATGTCCGAACAGTTTTTTCGGACTCTTAAAAATTGACTTTTGGGGATGTTGTTTATCCATTTTTCATGATGGCAACTGTTATAATGCACATAGTTGTTACTATCAACTGTTTTGAAGTGCGTGGACGTTTCCCATTTGCTATTGTGGACTTCTATTTTTAAGTCCAGGAAGACTATTTCTTTTGGGCTCCAAATATGGGTAAATTTTAGATTTAGAACATTTTTGTTCATAATCTCAATAGTATATATGAGGTCTTGTGTTGTACCTTTCCAGATGATAAGAATATCATCGATATATCTGCGGTAGAGGACCAGGTCCGCGCTCGCTGGGCAGGAGTCCCAGAATATACTCTCCCATTTGCCCATATATAAGTTGGCGTAGCTGGGCGCGAACCTGGTCCCCATAGCTGTACCGCAGATTTGTTGGTAGTATATTCCTTCATTGCAGAAGTAGTTGTGCTGTAGAATGTGTTGAATACTGTTCAATATAAACTTGGCCTGATCTTCCAACATCAAGGGATCTTTATCCAAGAACCATTTTATTGCTTCAAGTCCCTCTTTGTGGGGTATGCTGGTATATAGGGCGGCTACATCACAGGTGGCCATGATGTAGCCTTCCTCCCACGGGATCTCTTCCAGGATGTTTAGAACCTGTGTGGAATCTTTTAAGTATGATGGGAGGGCCTTTACGTACTTCTGAAGATGTTGGTCGACGTATTCGGACAAGTTACTTGTGAGTGACCCGATTCCAGAAATAATCGGACGTCCGGGAGGGTCTATCAGGGTTTTGTGTATCTTGGGTAAATGGTATATTATAGGTGTCATCGGATGTTTTATGTCTAGATATCTATGCTCTTTTTCGTTCAAAATGCCGGAATTTTTAGCTGTTTTGAGAAGTTCCTTGAGTTCTTCTTGATATTGTTTCACAGGATTATTCCTAAGCTTTAGATATGTTTTTTGGTCGTCGAGAAGACGTTGGTTCTCTGCATTGTATTTCTCCCTGTCGAGAATGACGATGCCTCCGCCTTTATCGGCTGGCTTAATCGTTAGTTGGTTGTTCGCCTCAAGTTTCCTGATGGTCTCTGTATGTTGTTTGGTTAGGTTGTGTTTAATCTTTTTCAAACTTTTTTGTTTGACATCTCTAATATCTTTGGTGACCATGATTTCAAATGCGTCAATGGCATTTCCTTTAGCATGGGTGGGATAGAAGCTGGACTTTGGTTTGAGTCCCGTGTGGATATATGGATCTTCAGCATCAGCTGAGGTGTAGCTTCTGGGTATCGTTGTATCAAGAGCAGTTTTTTGGAAGTACCTTTTTAAGGTTAATTTCCTTATGAAATCCTTGGTACTCATAAATGTTTGGAATTTATCCATGCTCCTTGCTGGGGCAAAAGAGAGGCCATACTTCAGAACTTCCTTCTCTTCTTTTTTTATTTCATATGAACTAAGGTTGAAGATTCCATCTTCAGTGGCCCTCTTGTCGGATCCACGAGATGATGTAGGTATTTGTGTAAGATCCTTATTATCAATTGCCCCATCGCTTGTTATTGGGGTCTTATTTCTCTTTGTTTTATTTCCCCCACGTTTGCCTCTTGTCTTCTTTTTTTGTCTCCTTAGTGGTTCAGAGGTCTCCTCCTCTAATTCTTTCTCTTGTCCTTTACTGCTGGTTGATTCATTTCTAAAAAATGTGAAGATGAGGTGATTTGGTTTAAAATCGTTCCTGAGTTTGTGTCGGCATTCGACAGGCTTCTATTGGGATGTTCGTTCTGTCTGTCAGACATATCAGGTTTTCTACAGTTCGTCATATCATGTGGTTTATAAGAACTTTTTCCATATTCTCCATGTGTTCCATCTCTTCTTGGCATGTCAGAATTTGCCCAATTCCCATGCCTCGAACTAGTGATGTAGTCATTGTTTTGATCTCCTCCATGTTTTTGGACATCATAATAGTTTTGGGGATAATTTCCCCTATCATCTCTATAGTGGCGTCTTGGGCCTCTTCTGTAGTTCCATGATGAATAATTCGTTTGGCCGTAGTGTTCTCTATCTCTGTAGTTATGTCTAAAGGCTTTCTGATAGGGAGCCCTTTCCCATGGCCTTTGGGGGCTCTCATAGTGCCCATAGTAAGGTTCGGATCTATAGTGTTGTGGTACCCAGTACCTCTGTTCCTCCTTTCTATAATTAGAATTTTCTCTATGGTTTGTTCTATGCCATTCTGGTCTGGTAGGACTATATTCTGAATGTAGCCTATCTTTCTGAAATCTGTTCACATGTGTTTTTTGTGGGCGAAACCTATTCTGCCCCGGTTGCTGTATATTCTGATTCATAACTTCTGGTTGTCTGTCATATGCCCTATTATCGTCAGGTTTTACCGATGTACTCCCTCCCATATGGTCAATGTTTTGTGTGTGATCTGTGGTTTCAATTAATTCGTTATCACTAGCTCTTTTTTCGTCTAGTTCTCTCTTTAATTTTTTGGTCTTCTTTGTGATGACATCCTCTCTTATTTTAGTTACTTTTTTAACTAAATTTAATTTCTTTTCTGAAATGTCAATGCCAGAACTTTCTAAGTTCATCAATATCTGCTCATCCTCCTTGATTTCAATGTCCGTGTCATTTAATAGTTCATCCCTATAATCTATGATGATGTTCATTAGGGTGACTGAGGCAGTGGCTAAAGCCTCTGCCCATCTAGAGGAATATTTGGGTTTGTGTATTGGAAAGGCACAATCTTTAGTGACCATTAAGCCCTTAGGTATAATGTTAAGTTCAATGCATTTTCGTAAGAATGATATGTCTGCCTTATACTTCACCTCTGATACTAATAATTTCTCTAGATTCTTAAAAATAGTCTGGACATCTAAACAGTCATCTTCTCCTTTTTCTAAATACGATGTGTCAAAATCAATATCTTGTCTAATTGACAACAGAGTATCCATAGTATTGGCAGTTGGTATATTCAAAGCTGCTAGGATGCCGGTTAGAAAAGAGAATCAATAGAAATAGTGGTGGTATTCCAGCGCTAAGAATGCCCTAAGCTGTGACCGAAAAATGGGGTCTAACCTCCCCCAGAAAAAAATATTACTGAGAAACAGGGATCGGTACAGCGCCAGAGGCCAAGGGACAAATATACAAAACTGCCGATACGTTTAAAAATGTGGATTTATTACAATCAGATAAAATAATAAATTGTACAATAAGATAAAACCAAGTTAAGTAGTGGCAAAATTTGCCAAACAAGTATTAAAACATATGTAAAACCATAGGACGGTAAGTGGATTTAAAAAGCTATAAATTCAGAAATAACTTGGCATTCATGTAATTAATGTAGAAGTCTAGGGTACATAAAAAGGTTGGTAGCGCTGTCTGAGAATTCAATGGGTATAATGTGGTGGGTTCGTGGAGTGGGTTATGGATCCATATATAGTGTACACTGTGGTGAAGTGTGGGAGGTGCGTGCACAGTGGTGCAAAATTTTGAGAAGAACCCTTTTAAGAGTAGACCTGGATGTGGATGCTTGAGAGCTACCAGAGAGCGAATACAATGTAGCAAAATATAACACAGTAAAATAGGTTACAGGTGGAATGTGAGAGAGTGCAACACAGTCAAAATAATAAAACTGGATGTAAAATCACAAATGAAAAATACACATGATTCAATATCAAATGGGAACTAGGACTCCGACATAAAAACAAAGGATATCCAATCAAAAATAGTGAGGGGTCCTAAAAAAACAAATAGGATGAAAAAATGAAAGTCAAATAAATAGTCAATGAAAAATCCAAAAATTGATGCTCAACAAAGGTGGGATGAAGAACAAAGTCAGTGCAAAAATCGGTGAAAAAAGACAAAAAGAAGGCAGGCATAAAAAGTTAATCCATTTGTTATCCAAATTGTGACCAATAGGTGATCCAAATATATCGCAAGGGTGATAAAAAATGTAAAGTCTAATCACAACAAAAGCCAGGTGAAAAAAAGAATATAAAACAAAGTGTAATGGGTGAGACAAGATAAATTCCAGGGATCCCAATGAACTTTAGGCAATCAGCGGCTCAATATTGTCGTCCCTAGTAGATTCCTGCAACCCAAAATAACAACATAGCGTAATACAGTAAGAAATAGTAATAATCAAGTTGAAAAGATGCTTACCAAAGGGTCTACGCGTTTCGGTCCTAAAAAGACCTTTTTCAAGACTGATCCTGTGGTAAGCAAAGCATCTTTAAATAGGGGTTTACTGGAATACCCGGATGTGGCTTACAGAACATTCCACTTCCGGTTCCGCTCGGTTTTTGGATATAAATTGCTTTAATTTGTTAGATATATGGATTATTTGTCAATATATTTGTCATATAAGGGGTTGACACCCATGCTAAAGGAAATGCCATTGACGCATTTGAAATCATGGTCACCAAAGATATTAGAGATGTCAAACAAAAAAGTTTGAAAAAGATTAAACACAACCTAACCAAACAACATACAGAGACCATCAGGAAACTTGAGGCGAACAACCAACTAACGATTAAGCCAGCCGATAAAGGCGGAGGCATCGTCATTCTCGAAAGGGAGAAATACAATGCAGAGAACCAACGTCTTCTCGACGACCAAAAAACATATCTAAAGCTTAGGAATAATCCTGTGAAACAATATCAAGAAGAACTCAAGGAACTTCTCAAAACAGCTAAAAATTCCGGCATTTTGAACGAAAAAGAGCATAGATATCTAGACATAAAACATCCGATGACACCTATAATATACCATTTACCCAAGATACACAAAACCCTGATAGACCCTCCCGGACGTCCGATTATTTCTGGAATCGGGTCACTCACAAGTAACTTGTCCGAATACGTCGACCAACATCTTCAGAAGTACGTAAAGGCCCTCCCATCATACTTAAAAGATTCCACACAGGTTCTAAACATCCTGGAAGAGATCCCGTGGGAGGAAGGCTACATCATGGCCACCTGTGATGTAGCCGCCCTATATACCAGCATACCCCACAAAGAGGGACTTGAAGCAATAAAATGGTTCTTGGATAAAGATCCCTTGATGTTGGAAGATCAGGCCAAGTTTATATTGAACAGTATTCAACACATTCTACAGCACAACTACTTCTGCAATGAAGGAATATACTACCAACAAATCTGCGGTACAGCTATGGGGACCAGGTTCGCGCCCAGCTACGCCAACTTATATATGGGCAAATGGGAGAGTATATTCTGGGACTCCTGCCCAGCGAGCGCGGACCTGGTCCTCTACCGCAGATATATCGATGATATTCTTATCATCTGGAAAGGTACAACACAAGACCTCATATATACTATTGAGATTATGAACAAAAATGTTCTAAATCTAAAATTTACCCATATTTGGAGCCCAAAAGAAATAGTCTTCCTGGACTTAAAAATAGAAGTCCACAATAGCAAATGGGAAACGTCCACGCACTTCAAAACAGTTGATAGTAACAACTATGTGCATTATAACAGTTGCCATCATGAAAAATGGATAAACAACATCCCCAAAAGTCAATTTTTAAGAGTCCGAAAAAACTGTTCGGACATCCAAACTTGGGAGAAACAAGTGACCCGTCTAAAAGAAAAGTTTGTAGAACGAGGCTATAAGGAAGAAGATCTAAACCTCAAGATAGAGGAAGTAAGAAAGGTGGAAAGGAAAGACCTAACAAAGTACAAAGAAAAGAAAGGATACGGGACAGAAGGAAGACTCAATGTACCAATAATCACAGAGTACAGCAGTAACAGATATATTCTGGAAAAAATTTTTAAAAAACACTGGCATCTGCTGAAGGACGACGAGATCATTGGGAACTTACTCCCTGATCGACCCAGCTTTGTATATAAAAAAACAAGTAACCTAAAAAACGTATTAGCTCCAAGCTTGCCTCGAAAGAAAAAAACAAAAACACACGACTTACAGGGAAAACCACTGAAAGGGTATTTCCCATGCCACTCTTGTAAAGCCTGCAAGAGAGGGATTAAGACTAAACAAGTCCATTCATTCCAAACTGGAGAAGAATTTACAATTAAAGACCTTATCAGATGCAAAGACACAGGGGTCATCTATCTTATCGAGTGTTCCTGTGGCCTCCAGTATGTCGGCCAGACTTCAAGAAGCCTCAGAGATAGGCTGAGAGAGCATATATTACTGATCGAAAAACAAAATAAGGACACCATACTATATAAACATTTTTCAGATAAACACAATGGCAGAATACAGGAGATGAGATTCATGGGCATACAAAAAATAATGAAAAATTGGAGGGGAGGGGACTTTGACAAAATCCTTCTCAGGGCAGAGTCGAAATGGATTTTCCTTCTGGACTGCCTACACCCAAAAGGTCTAAACAATAAAGAGGACCTGGCCCACCTCTTTAATCAATAATGAGAATCCACTCCTATGCCCACCTATGATTCAAATCAAACGTTAGGTCTCACCAACTTTCCTTCCACATACATAAAAACATCTTACTTAAACTCATCTGAACCTTAGAAAGTGAGTTAGGAAAACCTTCCCTCCTAAAAGAATTACTACATGCACTCCTAGATATAACAGGACTAATGGTATATTACCCTACGATTACATAATAGAAGTTCCCTCTACATAAATGCAATGTATACAAATACCCTCGTCGGGTCCAATGTTAAAACGTTGGGTTCATCAATCCCTGCTCATACACATTCATCAGTTCTCCCTATATGTAATTTACATCCGATATTATCTTCTCATTAAAGTAACAACTAAATATAGAATATCCCCAATTTTGACCTCAAAATCTAGTCTGCTCCTATTTCTCTAAGTTATTGCCTCTTGATAGACAATATATCGCAAAAATATATCGCTAAGATACACCTAAAATTAACCTCACAAAAATATATCGCTAAGATACACCTAAAATTAACCTCACACTTAACAAATACTAAAATAAAAAATATATTTGAGTACCCATTGCCAACCCTAATTGCTATCTTCTTAAGTAAATGATATACCACATCCAATAGATTTTTGTTCTATAGCGAAAAACGGCTCCTCAATATTACCAATAAGCAATCTGATCATAGGCACCACCTATGAACGATCGGTCTCTATACCATACAAAAATTATAGCAAAACCACTGCCTAGTACCAGTTCACGATAACCCAAGGCATCATATCAATCCACTTTTCAAAACGTGGATAACAAGATGTACTGTTATTTGACCAAAATACCCTGCCTAATAAGAAATTGGGCCATGATATTATGATAATGTCATATACTGTACACATGTATGAATATACATCAAGATCCGTTGAGTCCAAAATAGGGCACTCGAAACCTCCAATATACAAAGATGGTCTAAACAGTGACCGTGCTCTGTATTATAGTTTATTTTATTTTTATTTTTAGTTATTTTTATTTTTAGTTATTTTTATTTTTAGTTACTTTCGATTACTATAAGTGCTGCAAAATACATTTAAGAGATACATATGGCATCTCCAACTGACAATTGTGTTTCTTTTTGCAAGTACCCAAAAGGCAGGGGGTCTGGGGTTATCGCCGCTAATTGGTTAGCATGCTGCAACAGTTGTTTAATCAGGTGAGGATACAGAGGCATGCCAGTCTGGTCCGTAAACCGGAAGTGAAGTCACGACTTTCGCTTTCCGTTTTTTGATACATCCAAATACATGCAATAATGTTGCCATTAGCACGTTCACTGAAAAACCCCTTATATGACAAATATATTGACAAATAATCCATATATCTAACAAATTAAAGCAATTTATATCCAAAAACCGAGCGGAACCGGAAGTGGAATGTTCTGTAAGCCACATCCGGGTATTCCAGTAAACCCCTATTTAAAGATGCTTTGCTTACCACAGGATCAGTCTTGAAAAAGGTCTTTTTAGGACCGAAACGCGTAGACCCTTTGGTAAGCATCTTTTCAACTTGATTATTACTATTTCTTACTGTATTACGCTATGTTGTTATTTTGGGTTGCAGGAATCTACTAGGGACGACAATATTGAGCCGCTGATTGCCTAAAGTTCATTGGGATCCCTGGAATTTATCTTGTCTCACCCATTACACTTTGTTTTATATTCTTTTTTTCACCTGGCTTTTGTTGTGATTAGACTTTACATTTTTTATCACCCTTGCGATATATTTGGATCACCTATTGGTCACAATTTGGATAACAAATGGATTAACTTTTTATGCCTGCCTTCTTTTTGTCTTTTTTCACCGATTTTTGCACTGACTTTGTTCTTCATCCCACCTTTGTTGAGCATCAATTTTTGGATTTTTCATTGACTATTTATTTGACTTTCATTTTTTCATCCTATTTGTTTTTTTAGGACCCCTCACTATTTTTGATTGGATATCCTTTGTTTTTATGTCGGAGTCCTAGTTCCCATTTGATATTGAATCATGTGTATTTTTCATTTGTGATTTTACATCCAGTTTTATTATTTTGACTGTGTTGCACTCTCTCACATTCCACCTGTAACCTATTTTACTGTGTTATATTTTGCTACATTGTATTCGCTCTCTGGTAGCTCTCAAGCATCCACATCCAGGTCTACTCTTAAAAGGGTTCTTCTCAAAATTTTGCACCACTGTGCACGCACCTCCCACACTTCACCACAGTGTACACTATATATGGATCCATAACCCACTCCACGAACCCACCACATTATACCCATTGAATTCTCAGACAGCGCTACCAACCTTTTTATGTACCCTAGACTTCTACATTAATTACATGAATGCCAAGTTATTTCTGAATTTATAGCTTTTTAAATCCACTTACCGTCCTATGGTTTTACATATGTTTTAATACTTGTTTGGCAAATTTTGCCACTACTTAACTTGGTTTTATCTTATTGTACAATTTATTATTTTATCTGATTGTAATAAATCCACATTTTTAAACGTATCGGCAGTTTTGTATATTTGTCCCTTGGCCTCTGGCGCTGTACCGATCCCTGTTTCTCATGCTTTACTGAACTCTCAAATCTCGGTGGACGCCTGGCAAAGGGCCATCCTTTTGACAAAGAAAACCCTCCACTGTATCACTATGTTCGAAACCTATTACAAGGTGATTTCTCACTGGTATCTGGTCCCCACACGGCTGGCAAGGATGTACCCAGGAGTGTCGCCTCTTTGCTGGAGGAACTGTGGTCTGCAGGGCACCATGCTCCACATCTGGTGGGAATGCCCTAAAATCACTTCCTTATGGTCTCAAGGTTTCCGCGCCCTTACTGATTTCGGAATCAGAATTCCGCCTGGCCCGCCTACTGCTTTGCTCCACCTGGGCTTACAGGACTTACCTAAGCATCAAGGTATCTTCAGTACCTACTTATTAGCCTCTATTAAGACTAATTTGGCTAGGTCCTGGAAAAAAGAAAAACCCCCTTCATGGAACGAGATTGAAAAAATCATGGCCTTCTTATACACCATGGAAAAGACTATATATTTCGACTTAAACAAACTAGATATATTTGAACTTGCTTGGGCCGATTGGAAAGACAAGTTTGATACTTCCTGGAGCCCTCCTGTCATGTCCTAAAGCCTACAGCCTGACTCTCCTTGATCTATCTACCATCTTCCTCCATTTCTTCCCTCTCCTCTTCTCTGCTCCCCCCCCCTCCTTTCCCCCCCCCCCCCCTTCCCCCCCCCCCCCCCCCTAGACTTTGTTCTGATTTCAAGACATGCGTTGTGTTGTATAGGTTCCTTTTCAGATATCCCATTTGTTCTCAGACTGATGTGAGATGTCATCTCTCCACCAGGGGAGTCCATCTAATCTTATCACTACTGTATTATTTCTTATCTTTGGGTCCCCTGGTTTGATCCGTAATCATATACTCCTGTATGCCATTGATGTTTGTGTTTGGGACCTGCGTGTCCCTCATTGTTACTTCTACAAGTTTGAAAATGAATAAAATTCTTTTGAAAAAAAAAAAAAAGTTTAGTGTGTGATTCCCTGTGGTCCATTGACAACGAGGCTTGTTGTACCCTAAGAATGCTGTTTTTAACTTGGACCGTTGTAATCTCCATACCTAGTAACATGGACCATCTGTCTCTAACGTGATTTAATGTATTTTCATTGATTGATTTTGTCAGTGATTTGTATATTGGAGTGATTGATGTGTTCCCTTGAGCATACAAGGTACACAACTGGTAGATGATATGGTCTTTCCCCCAAGAGGCCTCGGATCTCACCAGTTCTGCCACATAGTGTTTAGCTTGCAGTTAAGCGAAGTGGTGGGATCTTGGCAGGGTGTACTTGTCCTGTAAGTATGCAAATGTGTGTAGTGTCTTTCCATCTCCCTCCATCAACTGAGATGTCGCCCTTAACCCTCTAATTTCCCAGTCTTTGAAAACTTGTGTAGTCATCCCGGGGATGAAGTTAGGGTTCCCTTGCAATGGTATATAATTGGATACCTCATGGTTAAATTTCAGTTTGTTACATACTCTCCTCCACGCATATAGAGGTTGTTGTATTAGGGGAAATTGTGAGAACTGCTTATCAGCCTTCAGGTAATGTAAGTGTGGCAACATGGCCAGAGTCCATGGGTGTGCGAGCTGGCACTCCAAATCAGGAACTGTGAAGTGATTCCCCCCTGTCAGCCAGTCCATCACATATTTAACCTGGGTCACCAAGCTATATAGCTCGATGTCTGGTACTCCCATACCTCCAGATTCGACATTACTTGTCATTCTGCTTGATTTGATTCTATGTTTTTTGTTGGCCCATATGAAAGAGAGAAAGAGGGAGTTCCAAAATTTCAAATCTACCTTACTAAGCACCATTGGTAGCATTTGCAGTTTATACAGGATTTTGGGGAACAAAATCATTTTAACAAGGCCTATCCTACCAGAAATAGAGAGTGGGAGTCTTGTCCAATGAATTATTAGGTCTGTGGCTTCTCTTTTAAGTGGGGCATAGTTGACCCTATACCAGTCAGTGGGGTTCAATGAAAGTTCCACTCCTAGATACCTAAAAGTGTTCCCTGCAAGTTTGAAATTATATTGAAAGGTGGGTATATTTTTATTATCCGTTAGCCAGATAAGTTCGGTTTTGTCTGTATTCATTTTATAACCGGATATTTGACTAAAGTCGTTAATAATGTCCATTAATTTAGGGATGTTGGTTTGGGGATTTTGCACGTAGAGAACCATGTCGTCTGCGAACAGCGACAGATGGAGAGTGGTTGTGCCCATTTTAAGTCCCTCAGTTCGGGCTCTAATTACTGTAGCCAAGGGCTCAAGAGCTAGGTCAAAGAGGAGGGGTGATAGAGGGCAGCCCTGCCTTGTGCCTCTTTCCAAGGTGAAAGGTTGTGAAAGAGCCCCGTTGACTACAATTGCTGCCTGTGGGTTGGAGTATATCATGTGCAACGCTTCGACAAAGGGTCCCTCAAACCCGAACTTAGTGATAGTAAAAAATAAATGGTCCCATAGGACCTTGTCAAAAGCCTTTTCCGCGTCTACAAGTAGAACGCAGGCCTCATTTATCCCTGTTGTATGCTTCTGTGCTCGCATGTTCCAATAGTGATTCAGGATAATCTGGAGTGTTCTAACATTCTTTACTGCTGACCTACCCTTAATGAATCCTGTCTGATTGTCGTGTATTATATCTGGCAAGATCAGTGCCAACCTATCTGCTAAGATTTTTGTAAGGACCTTGTAATCTGAGTTCATGAGTGAGATTGGCCTGTACGAAGCTGGACTAAGTGGGTCTTTACCTGGTTTGGGTATTAAACTCACGTTGGCCTCAGTAAATCTCCCTGGAAGTGTTACCTTGCCCTCCAAGATGTGGTTAAAGAGTTTGGCCAGGGTTCCTGCCACTTCGTTTCGGAGCAGCTTGTAGAACTCCCCCGGGAGTCCATCAGGACCCGGTGCTTTCTCCAGGGATAAGTTATCTATAGCTCTCTCGATTTCCTCAACCGAGATACAGGTATTTATTGATCGACGCTGACTCTCTGATATCTGGGGGAGTGTAATGTTCTCCCAAAAATTACTTCTACACAAGGGATCTACTTCTTGGATTTTGTATATCTCAGTGAAATATCTCTGGAATATTTGCTGTATACTCTTCGTATCTGTTACTATGTTACTTTGATCTTTAATTGCTGTTATGATGTTTGGGGTTCTGGTTAACTTGGTTACTCTAGCTAGCATCTTTCCTATTTTATTCCCATGTCTGTAGAATCTGGCACTTGCCTTTGTCATGTCTCTGGCTGCATTTTGTAAAAGGAATGAGTCTCTCTGATCCTTAACCGACCTATATTTAAGTCTATTTGTTTCCGTGGGATTACGCAGATATCGATTCCTCGAGTTGAGAAGTTGTTTTAGTAACAGATCCTCTCTCATACGTTTTTGCCTCTTAGAGGCAATCACATAGGAGGTAACCACTCCCCTTAGCACTGCCTTACCTGCCTCCCAGAAGAGGAGCGAGTTATTGCTATGCCTAGTATTTAAGTTACAGTAGTCTAAACATTTACAAACTAGGTGATTTTTTAAGTTCGCATCGTGCATCAGATACCTTGGGAAGGTCCATCTGTCTCTCTGTATTTGAGTCATGTCCGTTTTTAATGTGAGTGAAATTGGGGCATGATCTGAGATAGTCGGGTTATCTATGTCTGTCTCTAGGATCCTAGCATTTAAAGTTGGGGACGTCAAAAAGAGGTCTATACGGGAGAGAGTATCTTTAGTGGGTGTAATGCAAGTATAGCTTTTTGTTTCAGGATTCCTCTCCCTCCAAACATCTATGATTTGGAGAGCTTTTTTAAATTTCTTTAAGATTATGGAGTCTCTTCTCACATTGCTCAGCCTGCTGGGGCCAGTTAGAGTCCGCTGTGGATTTCTATACCTATCTGCAGGTACCTGTGGTGCAATATTATAGTCCCCTCCCAAAATCACTGGTGCATCCGCTATCTTCAAAATGCGTGTTCCCAAATCACCCCAGAATTCTTTTTTATGAGTGTGTGGCCCATATATGCCCCCTAGTATCAAAGAGAGTCCCTCCAGGGTTATTTTAAGAAGGACAAAGCGTCCCAAGGGGTCCAAAAGGGTTTGGGTGATCTTATAATCTAAGCCCTTTCTGAATAAGAAAGCAACTCCTTTAGCTCTGCTATTTTCGTACAGAGTGTATATTACTTCTCCTACCCATTGCTGCTTGAGTTTCTGATGCTCACTAGGCTTTAGGTGAGTTTCCTCTAATATGGCTATGTCTGTCTTTCTGGATTTAAGATATTTAAGGATAGCTTTCCGCTTTATGGGTGATGTGATGCCACCCACATTACAGGATACAATATGAACTCCCATGATTGCAGTGTGCCTCAACTCCCTCTCTGTATGTAAGATTTGTACTGTCGTCCTATAGGAGAAATATGCTTGAGCGGACACCCCGGAAAATTACCTGACTGCAGGATGTGGGTGGAGTATTAACTCCAACTCTCTGACAAATTCGGCTTGGTAAAACAGAGGCAGCAACAAGACCAACTACTACTTCAATAAGACCCTGCTAGAAATGATATCAAACAAGTAAAACAGAACAAAATAAATACAAACAGATATGGCAGAGCAATGCAAACAGATACAACAAAACAATGTAACAGTAAGAACATTCAAAAGTCCCCCTCCCACCCACCCCCGCCCCCCCCCCCCGTACCCCTCATGAAAAGGATATAGAACCGAGGCCATATCAGGCCTGGTCAACTCTAAGTAAGAACAGAAAGGTCTATTATCGGCCTTTGCAAGTCATTTCCTTTCCTCGAACAAGAGTCTTGCAAGAGTTTCATAGTAAGTTTGAATTTATCTGGACACAGTTCCATTAGTCGTCATCTTCCTCAATTTCGTTAGCTTCCTCCTCCAGGTGGGCGTTTCTCTTTTGTTTGTGGGTCCTCATGAAGACTTTAAGTTGTGTAACATTTTCAAATATTTTCGGACCCTGTGCTGTTTGTATCCTAAGGCGGGCTGGGTATAAGAGAGCAATAGATTCCCCGCTTTCCAGTAGTTCTTTGCAATATGGTGTAAATTCTCTCCTCTTTTTTGATACTTCAGCGGAGTAGTCTTGGAATAGATGAATTCTGCTACCCTCATGGGTCAAGTCCGATGTTTGCCTATATGCCTTAAGGAGCAAAGTCTTGTCCTTAAAGTTGAGGTATTTAATCATAACTTGCCTGGGCTGCGTGTTTTGCCCTTTTTGTTGCTGAGGACCAATCCTGTGAGCTCTTTCAACTACACAGGGAATTGCAGCATTTGTCAGGCCCAGTAACTTGGGAAGTATTTGTTCTGCAAAGTCAACGAGATCCAAGCCTGGGATGGTCTCGGGGAGGCCCACCACTCGAATGTTGTTCCGCCTCGACCTATTTTCTAGGTCATCTAACTTCTCCTGGAGGAGCTTATTTTGTCTTTGGAGCTGTGCAACATTTAGTGTGGATTCTCTCTGTTGAGTTTCAGCATCAGAGACTCTTTGCTCGACTGTAGTGAGTCTAGATGAGAATGCCTTCAGATCTGTTGTGATCGTGTCCAGCCCTGTCTGCAGTTGCTCTATTTTGGGAAGGAACAGCGCTGAGAGTTGTGATACAATTGGGTGTGTTTCCTGTTGAGATGTTTCCATTAGTTCAGATGCTGCTGCTGGTGGCGAGTGAACCTCCGCCTGACTTTTAAGTCTTCTATCATTCTGACGTTGCTTGCTTGCCATCTTGTCAGTTCTTTTATTGTATAAAGTATAGTATCTTTGCATGCAGTACTAAGCCCGCCCCAGCACCCACCAACACAGCAGGGCTAGTGGTGCGGTAGGATTAAAGAAGAAAAAAGGAGGCGAACCTCTCCTGCCTTGACTACTCTGATATCGATTGCTCCTGTAGGCCGTTGAGATAGCGACCAATGATAACCGTGTTTTCCAGATGTTTTTCAGGATATGTTTAATAAGCTGTCATCCTTTCACTCCACTTTGATTCAGAAACCCTGGCCGAGGATATGCGATTTTGAGGGGGGAGGTGAAGCCAGGGGGGGCTTACAGGGGGAGGGAGACCAGGTGCCTCTACTCCATCTCCATGACCATCATCAAAAGTATATAAAAAAGGGAAGAAGTTCTTTGCCCAGGATTATCTGGGTCAACAAGTTAGCCCCTTATCTCTGCAGTCACTGGCCTAATATGATTAATGTTATTGCAGGGTTAACAACTAGACATATGGGTGCCACCTCTTTATTCTTATTATTTGCGGGGACCTGCAATTGAGCCCTTGCAGTACCGCTGCTGCGTTTGTCAGTTCCCACAATACCTCCCAGTGTCTCAGGTTTTTATCCCTTTTTTTGTATGGGAACAGTTACTGCCTCAGCGACAACCTTTTTTTTTTTTTAAATTTGTCAGGGTCTGTGTTAAGAGTTCTGTAGATTGAGCTGTGATGCGTAGCCCACGTGTATAGCTGCCTGCTCTCCTTCCAAGTCTGAAATATGGCAGTTACTTACTGTGAGTTCCTTGTATGTAGCGCAGCCTATTTCCCCTCTCTAGCAGATGAAGAGTTAAGTCCCAGAGAGAGAGAGTTAGCAAGATCGAGGTGATTCAGGGGCGTTGTGACTCCCAGCACTTGCTTGTGAACACTAGGGCCTGTCTCCAATATGGCCGCCGTAAGTTTGCTGCGCAACTCACCAGCAGCAGGATCCGATTCATCGGTCTGTGTCTTATTAGGGATCTGGTTTTCTTCCTCACCTAATCTTTGATTTCAGCGCTTTATTTTTCTCCAATTGACCGTTATCAGTTATAGGGGAAGGTCCGGTCTCTCTGATCGCCGCCGCGATCTTGTCCCAGCTGGTGTTTTAAATTGGCTGCCGATGGGGGAGCAGAATGACGAGCTCCTCACTTTATGGTGACCGGGCAGGTGTAGAAATGTTTCCCTGCCAAGGTTTGCAGTGTTACCGGGCACTTTGGGGAGAATACTGCAAGTTTGCCAGCTCATATACACGGAGCTCAGCAACCCTGCGTCCTCCTGTAGTGCGCGCCCACCGGAAGTCCTCACGTATAGCATATTTACCGCAACTGCAACTCTCAATACCAGCGGTGCTTACGGACGCGGCCAGCTTAAAAAACGTGCTCGTGCACGATTCCCCCATAGGAAACAATGGGACAGTTTGAGCTGAAAAAAAAACCTAACACCTGCAAAAAAGCAGCGTTCAGCGCCTAACGCAGCCCCATTGTTTCCTATGGGGAAACACTTCCTATGTCTGCACCTAACACCCTAACATGTACCCCGAGTCTAAACACCCCTAACCTTACACTTATTAACCCCTATTCTGCCGCCCCCCGCTATCGCTGACCCCTGCATTTTATTATTAACCCCTAATCTGCCGCTCCGTACACCGCCGCAACCTACGTTATCCCTATGAACCCCTAATCTGCTGCCCCTAACACTGCCGACCCCTATATTATATTTATTAACCCCTAATCTGCCCCCCACAATGTCGCCGCCAGCTACCTACAATAATTAACCCCTAATCTGCCGAACACACCTCACCGCTACTATCGGAACAGCCAATAGAATGTGAGCTCAATCTGATTGGCTGATCCAATCAGCCAATCGGATTGAACTTGAATCTGATTGGCTGATTCCATCAGCCAATCAGAATTTTCCTACCTTAATTCCGATTGGCTGATAGAATCCTATCAGCCAATCGGAATTCGAGGGACGCCATCTTGGATGACGTCCCTTAAAGGAACCTTCATTCTTCAGTTGGACGTCGGAAGAAGAGGATGGATCCGCGCCGGAGGTCTTCAAGATGGAGCCGTTCGTCATCGGATGAAGATAGAAGATGCCGCTTGGATCAAGATGGTTGCCAGTCCGGATCTCCTCTTCTTCCCGGATAGGATGAAGACTTTGGAGCCTCTTCTGGACCTCTTCAGCCGCCACTTGATAGAAGACTTCAGCCGGATTATGGATCGCCAGCCCCCGCTTGGGCTTGGATGAAGACTTCGGAGGCTTGGATCAAGACTTCGGAGGATGGATCGGTGAACCTGGCATGGTGAAGATAAGGTAGGAAGATCTTCAGGGGCTTAGTGTTAGGTTTATTTAAGGGGGGTTTGGGTTAGATTAGGGGTATGTGGGTGGTGGGTTGTAATGTTGGGGGGGTATTGTATGTTTTTTTTTACAGGCAAAAGAGCTGAATTATTTGGGGCATGCCCCGCAAATGGCCCTTTTCAGGGCTGGTAAGGTAAAAGAGCTTTGAACTTTTTAAATTTAGAATAGGGTAGGGCATTTTTTTATTTTGGGGGTCTTTGTTATTTTATTAGGGGGCTTAGAGTAGGTGTAATTAGTTTAAAATTGTAATATTTTTCTAATGTTTGTAAAAAAAAAAATATTTTTTGTAACTTAGTTCTTTTTTATTTTTTGTACTTTAGTTAGTTATTTAATTGTAGTTATTTGTAGGTATTGTATTTAATTAATTTATTGATAGTGTAGTGTTAGGTTTAATTGTAACTTAGGTTAGGATTTATTTTACAGGTAATTTTGTAATTATTTTAACTATTTTAGCTATTAAATAGTTCTTAACTATTTAATAGCTATTGTACCTAGTTAAAATAAATACAAAGTTGCCTGTAAAATAAATATTAATCCTAAAATAGCTACAATATAATTATTCGTTATATTGTAGCTATATTAGGGTTTATTTTACAGGTAAGTATTTAGCTTTAAATAGGAATAATTTATTTAATAAGAGTTAATTTATTTCGTTAGATTTAAATTATATTTAACTTAGGGGGGTGTTAGTGTTAGGGTTAGACTTAGCTTTAGGGGTTAATCCATTTATTAGAGTAGCGGCGAGATCCGGTCGGCAGATTAGGGGTTAATAATTGAAGTTAGGTGTCGGCGATGTTAGGGAGGGCAGATTAGGGGTTAATACTATTTATTATAGGGTTATTGAGGCGGGAGTGAGGCGGATTAGGGGTTAATAACTTTATTATAGTAGCGGTGAGGTGCGGTCGGCAGATTAGGGGTTAATAATTGTAGGTAGGTGGCGGCGACGTTGGGGGCGGCAGATTAGGGGTTAATAAATATAATATAGGGGTCGGCAGTGTTAGGGGCAGCAGATTAGGGGTACATAGGGTTAATGTAGGTGGCGGCGGGTGCGGTCGGCAGATTAGGGGTTAAAAAAATTTAATAGAGTGGCGGCGATGTGGGGGGACCTCGGTTTAGGGGTACATAGGTAGTTTATGGGTGTTAGTGTACTTTAGAGCACAGTAGTTAAGAGCTTTATGAACCGGAGTTAGCCCAGAAAGCTCTTAACTCCTGGCTTTTTTCTGCGGCTGGAGTTTTGTCGTTAGATTTCTAACGCTCACTTCAGCCAAGACTCTAAATACCGGCGTTAGAAAGATCCCATTGAAAAGATAGGATACGCAAATGGCGTAGGGGGATCTGCGGTATGGAAAAGTCGCGGCTGGAAAGTGAGCGTTAGACCCTTACCTACACGACTCTAAATACCAGCGGTAGCCCAAAACCAGCGTTAGGAGCCTCTAACGCTGGTTTTGACGGCTAACACCAAACTCTAAATCTAGCCGCTAATGTTTTATGTGGAAAGCTGTTTTTATACAAACAATATATTATGTACAAAAAGTATGAAATCGAAAAAGTAATGGATATTCTGTAGCCAGCGCTAACAACATGTATAATGTCTTAATTGATAACAGACTAAATTAGTATTGATTCCAGAGGTATAAAAGGATCCTAACAGTACCATCCGGTATGGTTTGACAAAGGCTCCAAGGAGCTGAAACGCGTTACCAATACACGGATGATACACTGAGGATACACGAGCAAGGACGTTACTAAGGACGCTGCCAAGGGAGTCAGGAACCAAACCGCTGACGTCATTTCCCGCACTTGTGGGCGTGTCCAAGGAACCGACACGGGATTATGTGTTTGGCGTCTTCCCTAAACTGACGAGCATTGGCAGCGGATTTCGCTGTGAAACCAGTTTCGGTTTTGAAACTGTTTTGAATAGAAGTGCCTTTTGTGGAATCAATATATTGAAAAGGTATTTTGCAAATAGTTTTCCAAACGGACAACTGGAGTTTTTATTTTCACTGTCACCTGCTGGCTTACTGTGGTAACAATTTGAAACCCTGTTTGCATAGACTTAAGAGTTAACAGGAGAGGATTACTAAGTATAAGCTTAGAATCAGATTGTTAGCATTACTGACTGTTATAACTTTTAAACACAGGATTACATTTTAAAGTTGTTTTAGATTGTTTATATATAATTTCTTTTTTATACTAGCATCATTATTAGTTTAGATATATGATTGGTACCAATAGGGAGATTTATTAATATTGCTTTTGTGTATACTCTACCTTTTCTATAAACTTTAATCTTTTTATGAATTAATAATTAAATTTTACCAATAAAATAATTATTTATTATCTATAGTCTTTTTATTGTTCATATTACAATTATTCTTTGGACCCTCTTACTTCAATTAAATTTAATAAAATAGATTGTGTTACAGAAGCCATTATCAAAAAGATCTATTGCCATTTGTGTTTAACACTTAGTGGCGCTCACATATATCCTCATTTTGTCCTCTGATTGTTTTCAGGCTTAGGGATTGCCTGCTTTTTATGTGTAGCTTTGATCTTATCTAGCGCATTGTTTTTCTCAAATAACTCCCCTTAAACAGTATACGCTGTGAGCCTGACATACACTCTGGCAGGCAGGCAACTGCAATTAGATTACACAGGAAAAAAAAAAAAAAAGCAGACATGTTCTAGCCCTAAAAAGGGCTTTTTGGGGTGCTGTCCTTACAGCAGAGATCAGATGAGTCCTTCAGGACTGTAGTGGACACTGAATACACTAGCCTAGCTATCGATTTCCCTATTAAATCAGCAGCAGCTACACTGTCCCTCCTCTCACTAAGAATGCAGCTTCCAAATGAATCTAAAATGGATGCTGTCCAGGAGGTGGGAGGGTCTGGGAGGGAGGGTCTGCCGCTGATTGGCTGTAATGTGTCTGCTGACTGTGAGGTACAGGGTCAAAGTTTACTCAATGATGACGAATAGGGGACGGATCAAACATCGCATATGTTCACCCGCCGTGGCGAACGCGAACATGCTATGTTCGCCGGGAACTATTCGCCGGCGAACTATTCGCGACATCACTAATAACATTATATTTCTTATAACATTATATTTCGTATAACATTATATTTCCTATAACTTTATATTTCCTATAACATTATTTTTCCTATAACTTTATATTTCCTATAACATTATATTTCCTATAACATTATATTCCGTATAACATTATATTTCCTATAACTTTATATTTCCTATAACTTTATATTTCCTATAACATTATATTTCCTATAACATTATATTTCTTATAATATTATATTTCCTATAACATTATATTTCTTATAACATTATATTTCCTATAACATTATATTTCTTATAACATTATATTTCCTATAACATTTTCGGCTAGATTACGAGTTTTGTCGGTAAAAACTTGCGTTGCTAACAAGCCTTTTTTTTCCACTGCTCACTTTAAACAACGCTGGTATTACAAGTTTTCTGAATGGCTGCGTTAGCCTCAGAAAAGTGAGCGTTGAGCAAATTTAGCGTCACTTCTCCCTGTAATACCAGCGTTGCTTACGGTAGCGGTAAGATGGCAAAACGTGCTTGTGCACTATTTCCCCATAGGAAACAATGGGGCTGAGCTGGCTGAAAAAAAACCTAACACCTGCAAAAAAGCAGCGCTCAGCTCCTAACGCAGCCCCATTGTTTCCTATGGGAAAATACTTTCTAAGTCTACACCTAACACCCTAACATGTACCCCGAGTCTAAACACCCCTAACCTTACACTTATTAACCCCTAATCTGCTGCCCTCGACATCCTCGCCACCTGCATTATATTATTAACCCTTAATCTGCTGCTCCGGACACCGCCGCAACCTACATTATACCTATGAACCCCTAATCTGCTGCCCCTAACATCGCCGACACCTACATTATATTTATTAACCCCTAATCTGCCACCCCAACATTGCCGCTACTATATTAAATGTATTAACCCCTAAACCTAAGTCTAACCCTAACCCTAACACCCACCTAACAAATCTTTTTTTAATAAATCTAAATAAAATTACTATAATTAAATAAATTATTCCTATTTAAAACTAAATACTTACCTATAAAATAAACCCTAATATAGCTACAATATAACTAATAGTTACATTGTAGCTACTTTAGGATTTATTTTTATTTTACAGGCAACTTTGTTTTTATTTTAACTAGGTACAATAGTTATTAAATAGTTATTAACTATTTAATAGCTACCTAGTTAAAATAAGTTCAAATTTACCTGTAAAATAAATCCTAACCTAAATTACAATTACACCTTATACTACACTATTATTACATTAATTTACTAAATTACCTACAATTAAATAAAATAAAATTAAATAAACTAAAGTACGAAAAACAACAAACACTAAATTACAGAAAATAAAAAAGAAATTACAATATTTTAAACTAATTACACCTAATCTAATCCCCCTAATAAAATAAAAAAGCCCCCCAAAATAATAAAATTCATAACCCTACACTAAATTACAAATAGCCCTTAAAAGGGCCTTTTGCGGGGCATTGCCCCAAAGTAATCAGCTCTTTTACCAGCCCTTAAAAGGGCTTTTTGCGGGGCATTGCCCCAAAGTAATCAGCTCTTTTACCTGTAAAAAAAGAAATACAATACCCCCCCAACATTACAACCCACCACCCACACACCCCTACTATAAAACCCACCCGATCCCCACTTAAAGGGCCATGATACCCAAATGTTTAAACACTTGAAAGTGATACAGCATAGCTGTAAAAAGCTGACTAGAAAATATCTCCTGAACATCTCTATGTAAAAAAGAAAGATTTTACCTCAAAAGTTCCTCAGTAGCCACCTCCCATTGTAAAGGATTTCTAAGCAGCATTTTAGTATGTATGTCCTAGGACAGCTGAAGGGATGAGCCTCGTGCACTCTCATATTATTTCACCAATCAGGTAAAGGAAGCTTACTATGAAATCTCATGAGAGTTAAGTCAAATCTCATGAGATCACGGTAAGAGTTCATGACCTCAGCACTGCTGATGCTGATTGGCTGCTGTTCATTTCTTCATTTTTTTATATTTTTACCTGCAGCTGGGAGCAGCTGAGTATAACTTTTTACACAGAACTTTCTCTGCTGAGCTGAGGAGATTGTGAGGTAAAATATCTTCCTTTTTTACATAGAGATGCTCAGGTGATATTTTCCTGTCAGCTTTTTACAGTTATACTGCATTAGTTTCAAGTGATTTAGCATATGAGTATTATGTCCCTTTAAAAAAAACTAACACTACCCCATTGAAGATCACCCTACCTTGAGCCGTCTTCACCCAGCCAGGCACCAGTGGTCATCCGATGGGGCAGAAGAGGACATCCGGACCGGCAGAAGTCTTCATCCTATCCGGGCAGAAGAGGGCATCTGGACTGGCAGACGTCTTCATCCAAGCGGAATCTTCTATCTTCATCCATCCGACGAGGAACAGCTCCATCTTGAAGACCTCTGACGCGGAACATCCTTCTAGGCCGACGACTACCCGATGAATGGCTGGTCCTTTAAATGACATCATCCAAGATGGCGTCCCTCGAATTCCGATTGGCTGATAGGATTCTATCAGCCAATCGGAATTAAGGTAGGAAAAATCCGATTGGTTGATTTAATCAGCCAATCGGATTTAAATTCAATCCGATTGGCTGATTGGATCAGCCAATAGAATGCGAGGTCAATTCTATTGGCTGATCCAATCAGCCCATCGGATTGAACTTCAATCTGATTGGCTGATTAAATCAACCAATCAGATTTTTCCTACCTTAATTCCGATTGGCTGATAGAATCCTATCAGCCAATCAGAATTCAAGGGACGCCATCTTGGATGACGTCATTTAAAGGACCAGCCATTCGTCGGGTAGTCGTCGGCCTAGAAGGATGTTCTTTGCTGGAGGTCTTCAAGATGGAGCGGTTCCTTGTCGGATGGATGAAGATAGAAGATGCTGCTTGGATGAAGATGTCTGCCGGTCCGGATGTCCTCTTCTGCCCGGATAGGATGAAGTCTTCTGCTGGTCCGGATGTCCTCTTATGCAGCATCTGATGACCACTGGTGCCCAGCTGGGTGAAGACGGCTCAAGGTAGGGTGATCTTCAATGGGGTAGTGTTAGTTTTTTTTAAGGGGGGATCAGGTGGGTTTTAGAGTACGGGTGTGTGGGTGGTGGGTTGTAATGTTGGGGGGGGTATTGTATTTCTTTTTTTACAGGTAAAAGAGCTGATTACTTTGGGGCAATGCCCCGCAAAAAGCCCTTTTAAGGGCTGGTAAAAGAGCTGATTACTTTGGGGCAATGCCCCGCAAAAGGCCCTTTTAAGGGCTATTTGTAATTTAGTGTAGGGTAGGGAATTTTATTATTTTGGGGTGCTTTTTTATTTTATTAGGGGGATTAGATTAGGTGTAATTAGTTTAAAATATTGTAATTTCTTTTTTATTTTCTGTAATTTAGTGTTTGTTTTTTTCGTAATTTAGTTTATTTAATTTAATTGTATTTAATTGTAGGTAGTTTAGGTAATTAACTTAATTATAGAGTAGTGTTAGGTGTAATTGTAACTTAGGTTAGGTTTTATTTTACAGGTACTTTTGTATTTATTGTAGCTAGGTAGTTATTAAATAGTTAATAACTATTTAATAACTATTGTGCCTAGTTAAAATAAATACAAAGTTGCCTGTAAAATAAAAATAAATCCTAAAATAGCTACAATGTAATTATTAGTTATATAGTAGCTATATTATTTATTTTATAGGAAAGTATTTAGTTTTAAATAGGAATAATTTATTTAATTATAGTAATTTTATTTAGATTTATTAAAAATAGATTTAAGTTAGGGGGGTGTTAGGGTTAGGGTTAGACTTAGGTTTAGGGGTTAATACATTTAATATAGTAGCAGCGACATCGCCGCCACCTACATTATACTTATTAACCCCTAATCTGCTGCCCCCGACATCGCCGACGCCTACATTACAGTTATTAACCCCTAATCTGCTGCCCCTAACATCACCACCACCTACCTACACTTATTAACCCCTAATCTGCCGTCCCCAACATCGCCGCTACCTACATACACTTATTAACTCCTAATATGCTGCCCCAATGTCGCCACTGCCTACCTACACTTATTAACCCCTAATCTGCCGCCTCCAATGTCGCCGCCACCTACCTACACTTATTAACCCCTAATCTGCCGCCCCCACCATTGCCGCCACTATACTAAAGTTATTAACCTCTAAACCTAACCCTAACACTAACACCCCTAACTTTAACATAATTAAAATAAATCTAAATAAAAATTACAATTAATACCTAAATAATTCCTATTTGAAACTAAATACTTACCTATAAAATAAAACCTAAGCTAGCTACAACCTAACTAATAGTAGCATTGTAGCTATCTTAGGTTTTATTTTTATTTTACAGGCAAGTTTGTATTTATTTTAACTAGTTAGATTAGTTAAAATAAATTACATTAATTAAATATAAATTACAAAAAAAACAAACACTAAATTACACAAAATAAAAAATAAATGATCAAATATTTAAACTAATTACACCTACTCTAATAGCTTTATCAAAATAACCCCCCCAAAAAAAACAAAAAAAACCCCTAGCCTACACTAAACTGCCAATAGCCCTAAAAAGGGCCTTTTGCGGGGCATTGCCCAAAAGAAATCAGCTCTTTTACCTGTAAAAAAAAATACAAACAACCCCCAACAGTAAAACCCACCACCCACACAACCAAACCCCCCAAATAAAAAGCTAACTAAAAAACCTAAGCTCCCCATTGCCCTGAAAAGGGCATTTGGATGGGCATTGCCCATAAAAGGGCATTTAGCTCTTTTTCAGCCAAAACCCTAAGCTAAAAATAAAACCCACCCAATAAACCCTAACGCTAACCCCCGAAGATCCACTTACAGTTTTTGAAGCTTAGCTGTGAAATAAAAATAAAACATAAGATAGATACAATGTAACTATTAGTTATATTGTAGTTAGCTTAGGGTTTATTTTATAGGTATTTAGTTTTAAATAGGAATTATTTAGTTCATGATTGTAATTTTTATTTATTAATTATATTAAAGTTAGTGGGTGTTAGGGTTAGGCTTAGGGGTTAATAATATTTAACTAGTGTTTAGGATGCGGGAGTACGGCGGTTTAGAGGTAAATATGTATTATAGTGGCGGCAATTTCGGGAGCGGCAGATTAGGGGTTAATAAATTTATTTTAGTATTTGTGATGCGGGAGGGCCTCAGTTTAGGGGTTAATAGGTAGTTTATGGGTGTTAGTGTACTTTGTAACACTTAAGTTATGAGTTTTATGGTACAGATTTGTAACATAAAACCCATAACTACTGACTTTCAGTTTACGGTATGGATCTTGTAGGTATAGGCTGTACCGCTCACTTTTTGGGAGACAGGCAAACTCGTAATACTGGTGTTATGGAAGTCCCATTGAAAAAGGACTTTTTGAAAGCTGCTGTAGTTACGTTGCGTTACGGCCAAAAAGGTGTGCGGTACAGATATACCTGTAAGACTCGTAATACCAGCGGTAGTGAAAAAGAGCCTTAACGCTGAAAGTTTGTTAGCACATGCAGTGATCTACAATAGACAGTGTTGCATTTTTCACATTGCTACAAAGTAGCCCTTAGGCACTCTTTTTCTTTCCTTTTTATCTATGTTACTTTTTTATATACAAGTAGCTATATTGTTTTGACATTTATTTCACAAACCACTTATTTCTAGCACACTGTGCACGATCGCACGCAAGCCTTTATGATTTATTTCTCTATTGTTTAATTCTTAACGGCTAGATTTAGAGTTTTGTCGGTAACGACCCACGTAGCTAACGCTGGCTTTTTTTCCCCCCGCACCTTTTAAATACCGCTGGCATTTAGAGTTCACAGAATGGCTGCTTTAGGCTCCAAAAAGGTAGCGTAGAGCATATTTACCGCCACTACAACTCTCAATACCAGCGGTGCTTACGGACGCGGCCAGCTTCAAAAACGTGCTCGTGCACGATTCCCCCATAGGAAACAATGGGACAGTTTGAGCTGAAAAAAAACCTAACACCTGCAAAAAAGCAGCGTTCAGCTCCTAACGCAGCCCCATTGTTTCCTATGGGGAAACACTTCCTATGTCTGCACCTAACACCCTAACATGTACCCCGAGTCTAAAAACCCCTAACCTTACACTTATAAACCCCTAATCTGCCGACCCCGCTATCGCTGACCCCTGCATATTTTTTTTAACCCCTAATCTGCCGCTCCGTACACCGCCGCAACCTACATTATCCCTATGTACCCCTAATCTGCTGCCCCTAACACCGCCGACCCCTATATTATATTTATTAACCCCTAATCTGCCCCCCACAACGTCGCCGCCAGCTACCTACAATAATTAACCCCTAATCTGCCGACCGGACCTCACCGCTACTATAATAAATGTATTAACCCCTAATCCGCCTCACTAACCCTATAATAAATAGTATTAACCCCTAATCTGCCCTCCCTAACATCGCTGACACCTAACTTCAAGTATTAACCCCTAATCTGCCGACCAGACCTCATTGCTACTCTAATAAATGTATTAACCCCTAAAGCTAAGTCTAACCCTAACATTAACACCCCCCTAAATTAAATATAATTTAAATCTAACAAAATAAATTAACTCTTATTAAATAAATTATTCCTATTTAAAGCTAAATACTTACCTGCAAAATAAACCCTAATATAGCTACAATATAAATTATAATTATATTGTAGCAATTTTAGGATTAATATTTATTTTACAGGCAACTTTGTAATTATTTTAACTAGGTACAATAGCTATTAAATAGTTAATAACTATTTAATAGTTACCTAGTTAAAATAATTACAAAATTACCTGTAAAATAAATCCTAACCTAAGTTACAATTAAACCTAACACTACACTATCAATAAATTAATTAAATAAAATACCTACAATTAAATCTAACACTACACTATCAATAAATTAATTACATGAAATACCTACAAATAAATACAATTAAATAAACTAACTAAAGTACAAAAAATAAAAAAAGCTAAGTTACAAAAAATAAAAAAATTAATTACAAACATAATAAAAATATTACAACCATTTTAAGCTAATTACACCTACTCTAAGCCCCCTAATAAAATAACAAAGCCCCCCAAAATAAAAAAAATGCCCTACCCTATTCTAAAATTAAAATAGAAAAGCTCTTTTACCTTACCAGCCCTTAAAAGGGCCTTTTGCGGGGCATGCCCCAAAGAATTCAGCTCTTTTGCCTGGAAAAAAAACACAAACCCCCCCAACATTACAACCCACCACCCACACACCCCTAATCTAACCCAAACCCCCCTTAAATAAACCTAACACTAAGCCCCTGAAGATCTTCCTAGCTTATCTTCACCACACCGGGTATCACCGATCCGTCCAGGCTCCGAAATCTTCATCCAAGCCCAAGCGGGGGCTGGAGATCCATCATCCGGCTGAAGTCTTCTATCAAGCGGCAAGAAGAAGTCCAGAAGAGGCTCCAAAGTCTTCATCCTATCTGGGCAGAAGAGGAGATCCGGACTTCCATCTTCATCCAAGCGGCATCTTCTATCTTCATCCGATGACGAGCGGCTCCATCTTCAAGACCTCCGGCGCGGATCCATCCTCTTCTTCCGATGTCCTAAGTCCGAATGAAGGTTCCTTTAAATGACGTCATCCAAGATGGCGTCCCTCGAATTCCGATTGGCTGATAGGATTCTATCAGCCAATCGTAATTAAGGTAGGAAAAATCTTCAAGTTCAATCCGATTGGCTGATCCAATCAGCCAATCAGATTGAGCTCACATTCTATTGGCTGATCGGAACAGCCAATAGAATGCGAGCTCAATCTGATTGGCTGATTCAATCAGCCAATCAGATTTTCCCTACCTTAATTCCGATTGGCTGATAGAATCTTGGATGACGTCATTTAAAGGAACCTTCATTCGGACTTAGGACGTCGGAAGAAGAGGATACAAAGTTGCCTGTAAAATAAATATAAATCCTAAAATAGCTACAATATAATTATTCGTTATATTGTAGCTATATTAGGGTTTATTTTACAGGTAAGTATTTAGCTTTAAATAGGAATAATTTATTTAATAAGAGTTAATTTATTTCGTTAGATTTAAATTATATTTAACTTAGGGGGGTGTTAGTGTTAGGGTTAGACTTAGCTTTAGGGGTTAATAAATTTATTATAGTAGCGGTGAGGTCCGGTCGGCAGATTAGGGGTTAATACTTGAAGTTAGGTGTCGGCGATGTTAGGGAGGGCAGATTAGGGGTTAATACTATTTATTATAGGGTTATTGAGGCGGGAGTGAGGCGGATTAGGGGTTAATAACTTTATTATAGTAGCGGTGAGGTCCGGTCGGCAGATTAGGGTTTAATAATTGTAGGTAAGGTAGCAGCGACGTTGGGGGCGGCAGATTAGGGGTTAATAAATATAATATAGGGGTCGGCGGTGTTAGGGGCAGCAGATTAGGGGTACATAGGGATAACGTAGGTGGCGGCGGTGTGCGGTCGGCACATTAGGGGTTAAAAAAAATTATTAGAGTGGCGGCGATGTGGGGGGACCTCGGTTTAGGGGTACATAGGTAGTTTATGGGTGTTAGTGTACTTTAGAGCACAGTAGTTAAGAGCTTTATGAACCGGCGTTAGCCCAGAAAGCTCTTAACTCCTGGCTTTTTTCTGCGGCTGGAGTTTTGTCGTTAGATTTCTAACGCTCACTTCAGCCAAGACTCTAAATACCGGCGTTAGAAAGATCCCATTGAAAAGATAGGATACGCAAATGGCGTAGGGGGATCTGCGGTATGGAAAAGTCGCGGCTGCAAAGTGAGCGTTAGACCCTTACCTACAAGACTCTAAATACCAGCGGTAGCCCAAAACCAGCATTAGGAGCCTCTAACGCTGGTTTTGACGGCTAACGCCAAACTCTAAATCTAGGCGTAAGTTTCTCAAGCACGTGTTCTTGCTTATAATTGAATATAACTGTTATAATTTGCGTATCCTGTAACTGAACATGGTCAGACATATTGCCAGGTACTGTATGCATGTTCTATATAAAGTTACACTTGCATATATAATACATTTCTATGCCGCACTTTAGCCACTCTTCTTATGAATACGACGCTCCTACTTTGCACTTTGTATATTTATATTGGGAACGATTGTGTTGGGCTATCATTCACCTCCAGTGAGCTTGTGCGGTTTTGACACGAGGCACAGAAAACTATAAGTTTTTGTCTATATTCTGCAAGTGATACTGTAAGTTCAGCTTTTTGTGCACATCTGGTTATCATGTGAGCGATAGATTTTTATCTTCAACTCATAATACAAGTGCAACCTGACATGCACAAAAAGTTTACTTGTAGTGCAGTTAACGCTCGAGCAGAAGTGTTAAATAACACTCCACTTGTTATCTGGCCATGACATTTTTTAATGTTGGATCCGAAAGATTTAGGCCAAACTGAATTTTTCACCAGTGCACAACTCTAATATATAATACTTTTTAACTGAATTTGTCTATTTCAGTTTAAAAATTAAATAATAAACTCTTGACCAAGGTTTTGGGGATTTTTTTTAAGGATACAGCACTAGGATTATCAAAGTCAGTAAAATTATATTATATTCTAAAATTGTTTTCTTTGGAATTTCTTTTTCTGTAAAATAACACTTTCTTTCCTTTTTACAGCTTTGATCATCTGTTGGAAGCATGTTGTCTACTCTGAAGTTCACAATCTTCCTGTGCTGTTTAGTGATTTGTATTGTTTTAACTCTTTCATTCTACCTACATCACCAACAAACTAAACAGAATGTAACTCGAAGAGATAATGTTGATATTAGCAACAAGTCGATAACAGCACTTGGAGATAACAAGACCTACATCATATCTGCATATTATGACTCTCGAAGAACTGAATCAGTGCGAATACTTGCAATAATCCATGAATCGGTGAAGGAGCTTTATTGCAGGTTTCATTGCACAAACAAGGATAATATTCTTGTTGTGGCACAAATAGACCTTCATATTGAAAGATACGGATTTCCATATGGTACAGCAGATCTTCTGTGTGAGGAGCTTCCTAACTGTGTTTATGAGTTTGTGTCTGTTCATTGGTCCAAAACAGAAATGACTAACTATGTTCCTAGGTTTGAGGTAAAAAACCGTGATGTTGGACCATTCTCTGCAAACTTTACCGTCTGTATATCTGCGCTTTATGGAGAGTATAATAATGTATTACAGATGATTCAGAGCTTTGAGATGTATAAACTACTTGGAGCAAACCGAGTAACAATTTATAAGAACGGATGTCATGAGAATGTTGAGAAGGTCTTACAATATTATGTTAAGGAAGGATTCCTAGATGTTGTAACGTGGCCAATAGACAGATACCTGCGGACGTCTGCTATGTGGAATTACTCCTCTGATCCAAACAGTCAAATTAGTTATTATGGTCAAGCTGCAGCA
Organism: Bombina bombina; assembly: GCF_027579735.1. Taxonomy (NCBI): domain Eukaryota; kingdom Metazoa; phylum Chordata; class Amphibia; order Anura; family Bombinatoridae; genus Bombina; species Bombina bombina. Next base: position 1,440,390,138 of record NC_069500.1, read on the forward strand.
CTAAATGATTGTATATATAGAAACATGTTTAAAAGTAAGTTTATTCTTCTAAATGACATTGATGAAATTATTCTTCCAACAAGTCATCGTGACTGGAATTTACTACTGTTAAGTCTTCAGAAAAATCATCCAAATACCAGTGTCTTCCGTTTCAGCAATCATGTTTTTCCAGCACATATTAATGGCACTATTGACAACAAGTGGAATAATGTTCCTGGGGTGAATATGTTTCTTCACAACTATAGAGAACCTGTAAACCTCAAAGCTTTTGATAAGCAGAAAATGATAATAAACCCAAGGAAGATGTTTCAGACCTCAATTCACAGAGCTTTGAAGTATGTTGGAAAATCTACAGATTTTAACAGTGAAGTTGGAATTCTTTTTCATTGCAGAAAAACAGAACGACCAGAACTTGCCCCAGAGTCTCTTATTGAAGACAACATTCTCTGGAGATACCGTGCACTCATGGTGGAGAAGGTGGATGGTGTCATTAATAATATTCACTTAAACAAATAAGATATATATAGTTACAGTGTGACCGGAACTTGCCCCAGAGTCTCTTATTGAAGACAATATTCTCTGGAGATACATGCACTCATGGTGGAGAAGGTAGATGGTGTCATTAAAAAAAAACTCACTTAAACACATGAGATCTATATAGTTACAGTGTGACCGGAACTTGCCCCAGAGTCTCTTATTGAAGACAACATTCTCTGGAGATACTGTGCGCTCATGGTGGAGAAGGTATATAGTGTCATTAATAATATTCACTTAAACACATGATATCTATATAGTTACATTATGACCAAAACTTGCCCAAGAGTCTCTTCTTGAAGAAAACATTCTCTTGAGATGCCGTGCGCTCATGGTGGAGAAGGTAGATGGTGTCATTAATAATATTCACTTAAACACATGATATCTATATAGTTTCAGTCTGACCAGAGTTTTCCCCAGAGTCTCTTCTTGAAGACAACATTCTCTGGAGATACCGTGCGCTCATAGTGGAGAAGGTAGACAGTGTAATTAATAATATTCACTTAAACACATGAGTGCTATATAGTTTTAGTCTATTGATTTAAAATGTTAACATCATACATGGAAAATAACAGCAGCTGCACCTAAAAACAATCTTGTCTCATCACTAAGGACAACTCAGTACATTGATTTTGTTATTTAATATTCTCCTCTTAACCAGAAATGATCATATGGCTTTACATTATAAGAAATCCAGTTGCATAGGTACATACTGTTCCCCATCTGTGTTTACTGGTATTGTTCATAAAAAAGAAGCCGCTCTGTACAAGAAGTTGAGCACTATCTATCAGTTGCCGATGAGATGTTTTCCATTTTGATTTTTTATAAGCCCTATATTTTACATGTGCCAGTCCTGTTTCTACTGAGTACAATCATATTTTCAGAGCTATTTTTCACTTATCAAATTCTGCAAAGTATTATTATCAACATGTAATCCATGCTCCATATACAGTACTAATATTCCTTTTTGCTACATCTTGTCTCCACAAAAAACTATATTATTCATGTACTACTTCCCCTCACCACCTGAAACATTTATTAGCCCATCTCTTTTATGTTCACCTCACATTTTCCTAAACTCCCTCTCACCTCTCTGTGCCACATTGACACTCTCAAAACTGCAAATCTGTATCTCATCTTATGTCACTCATTGTCTTTAAGATCCAAGGAACTGAAACAGAGACTTAAGTCAAAGGATACACTTGTAAGTGATTAAGAAGGCTTACCATCGAGCAGTACACACTAATAGACAGAGCCTACTGATACCAAAAAAGAAAACAGATACTTTTGACAACAAAGTGAGATTTGTCACAACATACAATGGTAGACATAAAGAGATTATGATCTGTGAAGAACGGTGGGAAGGTGCACACTTGACGATACTCTGATATCGAATTGTACTATGGATTTTTCTGTCACACTCTGATCAGACTGGAGCCTGTTAACTTGGAACATTATCAAATTTTGAGTTCTAAGACACTCATCTAAAAAGAGACACTTAATAAGACATTTACTGTTCTCTCCTAATAGGAGTGTTTTTTTGTTTTTGTTTTTTTTAAAGGTTTTAAATATTTTATTAAAGATAATAAAATTGCAATACAAAATCTGAATAAACTTTTCCAATAACAGAACAGTAGCACGTATATATAAACAAAAGTAGGTCACTCGAAACCCATAAGGCATACAATAAACAACAAAATTACTTGGTAGGCCGTGGTGTATTTTACCCGTCATAATCTAGTGTCCAACCTGTCCCTCAAGCTAACAAGGTGTAAGTAACTGTAGTGGTTCCACCTAATTCACTTATAAGGTCTTAAAGCACAGTTATATTGAAATATGATTTCCAAGCACTGAACTTGAAATATTATATCAGTGAAACAGGTCTCATTTCTTACAAAGAAAGTTTCTGAGTACAATAAAGAAATGGTACTTGAGAGGATAACATTGTTTAAAAATAAATTTTTATTATACAGAAAAATCAGCTTACAGAAGTAATATAAAATTAAATTCATTTAAATCCAAAGTACACACAGAGTTAAAAGACTATCAGTTAAACTTGATTTCTATAACAATTGTTTACATACCACTTGAAATGACTTCTTTGCAACCAAATCTTATCCTTAGAGATGCTCTATAATATCCTGTCAGAGTCACCTGCCTCATGTTTACAACAAGGTGTATTTATAGTTTTTTATTTGGATGACGTCATCATTTATTGTTTTCTTTTTATATGTATTTTTAGCATCATTTTAACATCAACAAAACTTGTCTAGCTTTTTCTATCTTCAACAGTTTTGTACATCAACAATGTGGCCTTGAAAATCTGTTATACAAGAGTTTAGACATACGCACTTGTAATTATTGCAATGAGCATCCATTTTAGGATTTTATAATACAAGGTTAAACAATCCTCCATTTTAGTTTCAGTACAGAAAATCATATAACATCATTTGTTACTGTTTTAATTCTGTTTTAATTCCACTAAACATAGTTATAAATATTATATACAGGCAGTCCCCGGGTTACGTACAAGATAGGGACTTTAGGTTTGTTCTTAAGTTGAATTTGTATGTAAGTTGGAACAGGCACTTTTTTTAGGTGAAACTCTAGCCAAACATTTTTTTTTGTTTTGGATAGCATAGGATAAAGTTTGTTTTGCTATCTGAGCCCCTGTTCAGAAAATTTCACATCACTTTCTGTCCTTGTGACAATTGGATTTTCAGTATTTTGGATTATCCTGGAAAGAAGGATTGTCGATAAAGCTCTATTTTCTCTGTATGTAAGTACGAGTTGTACTTAAGTCGGATGTCTGTAACCCGAGGACTGCCTGTATTGTAAAAGAACTTTATTAAAACATATATTTGAATATTGCAGGATAAGCATATGAAAGATTTATATTCATCCTTTATAAATATGATATAGATGTAAGGTTATACTCCTTTATATATAGGAGTATTTATGAAAGATTTAAAAGATATCTTTCATTTATAGTAAGTTATAAGTGTCTTTCTGAAAGAATGTATTTCTTACTTTTGGTATAGTTTTTAATCAAACATTTTATAGTAATGTTAATACTAACATTTAAAACTAACATTTACATAGCAGATTTTATTGAGACAAGCATGCTATAAACAAAGTTTATTTGCAAAGTTATGCATTGTTAACTTAAAATTACATTTACAAGCACAGGTGTATCACAGGGTTAATGAAATCCCGTTACAGCCCCTCCAATACATTCTTGAGGAAAAGATAAGGAAGTGTCCAGCCCTTCGTTCTCACAGAAAAAGAAATGCGTCATTAATGTCCGGGATTCAGCAGAGTAACGGACATGAAATCAGTGTCCTTATTAATGCATACAAAATAAAGTCAGACATTAATGATACAGGAATGAAACTGAACTTTTTCATAATCTTCTTCAAGTAGGAGTATATCTGTAATTAATCCATGAAGTGTTGAGCCAGACAGAACATCATGTTTGTATTCCGTTATGGAAATTTTTATAGCAAACTTTCCACTGAACAAGATAATCAACATTTTGTTTGTAATCCGTTATGGAATTATTGCAGCAAACTTTTCTCCGGATTGGAGAATCAGGATTTTGTTTGTAATCCGTTATGGGAAGTTTGAAGCAAACTGTTAGTTGAACAGAAACGTTTTACTCATGCGCCAGCAAGAAAAACAGTTGGATCCCAGCCAATGTAAGTATATGACGGATTCATACAAATAAAAATCTCCATAAAGCTTTGTTGAAGCATATTAGTATTCCTTTTATAAGTTACAAGATTGTAACGTTAAATAACTGTAAATCCCAAGGTAACAAAGGTTAAATCCTCCTCATTGGAAGATGACTTGCCATTTAGGAATATGTTGTAAATAAATTCTCCAAAATATCCATTTGATAGAAACTGGTTAATTGGTGTATGATTCATTAGTGGATGAGTTATAGATGTCCAGTTAGCATGGTATTTCTTGCTTGGAGAAATATCCTCATAAAAATGTGTGTCGTAGGAGTAAATTTATTACTTTCCTTTTCAATGAGGAAAAGAAACAAAAAACGTGCACATTCCTCATTCTTGATTCTGCTTTAATGCAGAGACGCTGATTACAATTTGTAATCCAAGGTTTTTTAAGTCAATTAGCTTTTAAGTTAAAAAGCTTGCAAAAAAAAAAATTAAAAATAAAAAGGTTGATAATAAATTGTAATCCACAGGTTTTCTTTGTGAAAATAAAGAAGGATTATTAATGTTTCTAACCAATAAGTTTATACTGGTTACATTTACAATAAAAATAATAAATCCTTACTTCTACAGATGTTATTGGCATATAAATTATAGCTTAACAAGATATATACATATAGCATATATGAATTATAGCATAACATGATAATAAGCTTGCCGTTTCTTTTCTTGTATTTCATTCAAAAGAAAACAGGTTGACAAATAATTGCTTATTATTTTTTTTTTACTGAGATTTTCTCCTAGGAAGAAAGGACAAAAATTCTAAATAAAATGATACACAATACTATGGCTATTAATACATAGTACATATTCCCAGTATGTCTCCAAAGATACCATTCCCCACTGTAGCTAAACCTTCTCCAATTTTTGAAATAACATTAACCAATGCTGGCATTATTGGAATTAATGATTTACCTAAAGTTCTAATCCAGGTAGGAAAGTCCCCTTCATGCAAGTCAATTCTTAAGAGGTCTGCATGTGCCCTTTTAAAGGACCAGTCAACACATTAGATCTGCAAAATCAACAAATGCAAGATAACAAGACAATGCAATAGCACTTAGTCTGAACTTCAAATGAGTAGTAGATTTTTTTATAACAAATTTCAAAGTTATGTATATTTCCACTCCCCTTGTACCATGTGATAGCAATCAGCCAATCACAAATGCATATACGTATAGTCTGTGAATTCTTGCACATGCTCAGTAGGATCTGGTGACTCAAAAATTGTAAATATAAAAGACTGTGCACATTTTTTTTTAATGGAAGTAAATTGGAAAGTTGTTTAAATTTCATGCTGTATCTGAATCATGAAAATTAAATTTAACCTGAGTGTCCCTTTAACCAAATTCTCAATTGCTTTATGGGAGGAGCCCAATCTCACTTGCATGTTATGTAAATGAGCCCAGAGTGCTGTCATGTATGGAATTTGCAATGTAATATGGGGTACCTGCATTGTTAAATGTGACCTAGCATGTATATTTTAATCACAGGTGGCGTTAAAATTGTATTTTAATACTCTACAGATTCATTTACTGTTACCATTGTTGTAACATAGGGATATTACAATCATTTTGACTAGCAATTACAACATATGACCCATTATGAATTGGTTCTATGTGAGTGTATGGTGATTTTACAGGTGTAACTAACTATACAATCAGAGTCTTGTTTATCAACACCATATGGTTTTCGTTTCTAGACATTTTCACATACTAAATAACCTAGATCAATACAGTTTTCTGTTTCAATATATTTCCAGCTATCACAATACTGTGAAACATATTGATATGGTTGTTGAATTTGTAACAATGCCATATAATCAGGAGAATTAATTATATGTCCAAAATTAACAATCTCCCAATTTGTTGTGTATACATTTCCAGGTATTATCATCTCATAATATATATATATTTCCCATACACAATCTTCTGGGTTATTTGTTATTCTACGCTTCAATTCTCTTATATTATAAATCATTGATTTTGAAATATGCAGCATAATTTCTGTTTGTTTTACCGTTAGACTTAATTGTGTAGAAATTTCTGTAACATTTAATAGTGTAATATCAATGTGTCATTCTTGTAAAATTAATCTCATAGCTGTTAAATAATTTAGTATTGCTACTGCTTTCATTTCTTCATCTACCATTGTAAAATCAGACATCGCTGCAGTTAGCATAGTTATCATGTGATCTCTTAAGATCATCAATCCTCTTTTTAAATCTTCATCATTAATATCTGAAATTTCACTGACAATTAATACTGCATCACTTAAAGTGAATGTAAAGTCAGCCTCCGGTCTAAACATCTTTGTAACATTTGTCTATAAAAAACTTGACTTTCATTCATCAATTCCTCACATTTTACTTTGTTACCTTTATTTTCAATACTTTATATTCTTTTTCACTGTAATCATCCTCCTCCCCGCATTCGCGCTCCCTTCCTGTTGTTTCTAACGTACGTCTTCATAGCCAATAACGGCTCTAACCACAGGGGGACCCACCCCCTTACCATGACGTAATAACTCCTTATTGCGCATGCGTTCGATTGCGCTGCAAACCACTTCTATTCTAAGCTCGTGCACATTTCGCGCATGCGCTATAGAAATGTATACAGAGTCTTGTCATTTCCTAACATTATTATCGCTGGGTAAATTGATATGAAAGGGCTCCGTATACAAGTACTTTCTCTTCTCTATCTAACCAACTATGCCCCTATTTCCTATCCTGTCCTTCGCTCCTTCGCCACGATAGTTTTCATTGAATACACTCATTCAATGAATACTATGTGGTTAAATAGCGGAAACAGGAGTAACGCATGCGCAATGGCTAATCTAAATGGGAGCGCGCAATGCCGATACGTAAACAGCGGGTGGGACCGCTGTTTACGTATTTTCGAGGAGAATTAGGAAACAGTGAGTGGGAGGAGCGGGTAAAGTACATCAACGATATTTAGGATATAAAATTATAAAGAAATAATAACTTATATTAAAAAATGATTGTGGCGGTATGCTATATAGGATGATTCTGTACATAACTATATCATCCAAACATTAAAAATTGACATTCACTTTAATAAATGCGCTGTCAATATCTGAACTTCAGCATTAGACATTAACTGCCTTTTATTTGTTTTTTCTTCTGTATTACAATCATCTGGAATTATATTCTCTATTGTAATGTATGTTACATTATCAAATATATTATTTGTTCCCCAAACAGCTTCATCATAAGTCATATCCGTCACATTTTGCTTATAACATTTAGCATATTTACATGGTACGTCATCAACTGATATATTTACATCCATTCGTAGTTTCATACTTGCAATTACTACATTTACTGGATATTTTATCTATGAGACATTTCTGAAACAGGGAACATATTACATAATTTTTGTTAATAATGTGATGTTTTGTCACGCACCAAAACCCAGGTATACCTACATAATGTAGGAATCCCTTATCAATGTCTTTAGATTAAAAACAAAAATATGTCCTTGATTCCTTAAGGTAGAAACAACAGGATGTACATTGATAGTTTGTTTCCAAGTCACAAATGCCCTTTTTAATTAGATCTTCAACTGTTATATTACAAAGATTGTTCTTTTCTTTGCATGAGTGACTGTAATACATTGTATTTAAGAAAGCTGCATATCTTGGCTTTGTACATGTATCCCATTCTTTTAGATTCAAAAACATTTCATCTTTTCCTTTCTCATTCCATTCTGTAGGTAATGCTTACTCTCGCAGTCTTCCTGTCTGTTGATTCACTACTTCAAGCTGAAGCTTCTCAAATAGTTGCAGGTATCCTTCATCTGTATGTAACTCTGGTGTCCACCATTCTGAATAAAGTGTGTTAGTACAAAACACTGCTCCATTATAGGATTCTACTCCTCCAGGAATCCTGTACTCCTTCCTTTGCACTTTCCCAGAATGCAATGCGAGGATCTGTTTGTTTTTTCAGGAAAGAAGCCTTTTTGAGTTAATTGTCCTGTGTTTAGATAAAAAATAGGATATTCTTTATACTTGACTTTGTCAATTGTAATCCCAGGACATGGACTTTGATCTGCTTTTATTTATTTTGCAGGCCATCTCCTTGTCCCTTGAAAGTCCACATAATAGCAATGTGCAAATGTTGAAAAACACATTTTTTCTCTGTATGTCTTTTGTTTCCAGTATTCTTGCAAAGGCAAATCATATTCCAAAGTCTTTACTTGTATCATTTCCATTTGCCCATTTATGTGATCTTTTACCAATGTTCTTCCCATTTGAGTTGTGATCTTTGCTTTCTTTGATATTACTGTTGAATCTATCAATATGACTTGAGATATTCCTAATACTTTTTGTTTTTGTATTATAGGTTTTGGAAATGGTTTCCAATAAATTATTTGCAGTAGCCCATTCATCTTTATTTCTACAGGTTGCAGATTGTAATGTACAGCTCTTTTTAGTCTTGATATCGTTGGTACAGCATCCTCTTGAGCTTTTGTTTGATTCCATGCCAGAACAGCTCCAGGTCTCTTTGCAAGATTATTCCACTGTAGACGAAAAACTACCATGCAGGTTGATATCAAGATAAGGAGAAGAATAAAAAGTATCAGTACTGTATATCTCAATATTTTAAGGTTTTTATAATTGAACAAGTTCTTTAACATTTTCAGTCCTTGTTGTTGTATTAGTGTCCGTGCTGATAGCATAGTATTTATGATAGGTAAAACAGGATTAGATCTTGTAACTGGTGTTGGTGTATCAAATGAATCTACTTCATTTATTTGATCTCCTTCTTTAACATCATAATAAAAGGTGTTATAGTCTCTGGATTTGAAGAAAATGGCATCATTTGAAATTGATTATTAATCCGGTTTGCTTCATTCAGAGTAACCCACTGAGAGTAAATCAGAGGGTTTGTCATCTTCTAACTCAAATTTAGAAGCAGGTTTTAAGTTATCAATGCTGACAATTCTGTCTTTGTCTTTTTTGTCTTGTATAATCAAAGTCCTTAGGTTAATGACATGTTTTACCTTTGTAGGTTTCCACCTTGGCCATAAAGGTTTCACTGCTTGAACTCTTTCCTGGACAAACTGACCAACCTGTGGTGTCCAAGCTCATAAAAGGTTAGGTGTAAAAGCAGGTTGTGCAAAACAATCACGTATTTCTTGTAAAATAGATAATTGCTCTAATCTCCCTGGTGCAGAAAGGTACTCAGTATTAAAAATTGTATTCATAGGTATACCATATAACAATTCATAAGGTGTTTTCCCAGAAATAACAGAAGGTATATTGTTTAAACCTACTTGTACATAAGTTAACAGGGGATACCACTGTTTTTGGGCGGTTAGTTAGTAACTTGGTTAACAATCGTTTTACCTCAGCATTTTTCCTTTCAACAACCCCACTACTTTGGGGATGATAAGGTGCACTGATTTCCCATTTTATATCAAAAGACTTAGCCCACTCTTGTGCTTGAGTAGATGTTAAAGCTGGTCCAGCATCTGAGTGTAGGGCTTTAGGTTTACCAATACTTACTAAGGAATTGAGACTATCAAGCGTGGTACTAGCCGTGGCACTTTTAACAGGGTATAACCATATGAACCTTGTACAAGCATCAACATATACTAACACATATTTATACCCATGTGAAGTAGGTAAAGGCCCTATGTGATCTAAATAAATCAGATCAAATGGCTAATTAGGAATTTCTTTAACAATGTATGGTTGTTTCTGGTGATTTGGATTATTAAAAAGGAGACATGCTTTACAATTCCCTATAACTCTTATGACCATTTCCTTCATATTAGGCCACCAATATTTTTACTCTAGGGTAAATAAGACTTTATCTCGCCCTAAATGAGGATGTCCAATACTAGAATAGGCCATCTCTGTTATGTTCCATCTGTCTATGACAGGGGGAATAATCAATTATTTGTCTCCAATCTTAACCATACAATGTTTGTCTTTAAATTCATAAAGATATGTTTTAGGATAACCAGGTGTATTAGGTCTGGTTTTATCCAAGCAAGCATTTAACTCTGTGTCAAGATTACTGGTTGCTGTCATTCGAGTTTTAACTGCATTTACTGCATATTTTTGACTTACACTTTGTTCAAGAGTATCTGCAAATGTATTGCCTTCTGTATGCAAAGAAGAACCTAGCTTTCTATGAGCTGGTTCATGTACTACTTCAATATCAGGCTTTAGATCCAAATAAGCAGCAATTGCTTTCCATTTGTCAATATGCTTTAATGGTTTTTCTTTGCAGTTAAAAAAAAACACATTAGATTTCCAGATTCGTAAATCCTGGAATACAGATCTTGCCAGGTATGCAGAATCAGTTACAATTAAAACTGGTCCTTTATCTAACAATGCTTCCTTCATAGCAAATGCTAATGCAGAAATTCCTGCAAATTGAGCTAAATGATCCCTTAAAGGGATTTGCCATGAACGCAACAAAGTCAGAGTGGGAGAATATTTTGCAATTCCTGCTCCAGCAGATTTATTTACTTTCTCTTTACTAGAGATTATTGCAGAGCTATCAGTATAAAATATAGCAGAATAACGATCATTTGGATAAGTTTGTAAATTCCAACTTGAGGGTTGCTTTGGAGCTGGTAAATTATCTAGAGGTGTCAGATTCTTATCATGAATAAAATGTATCTGTGGGTCTTCCAAAATAGGAAACCATTTTATCCATCTATTCTTTAGTGCTTCCTTGTCTGGTATAGTTTGCTTTTGTAAGTTATCAAGTGATGCTACTGATGTACGTACATATATATCTTTCCCCTGTGCAATCTGTCTTGACTTTAACAGTGTTATATTAACAGCTACCAAAAGCTTCTCTATCAGAGTAAACTTTATCTCTGTTTGTGAATATACATAAGATAGAAGTGCTATTGGAATTGTCTCATTTACATTATATAACCTTATATAGCTTGCATTCGGCGATACATTTATGTAAACTGATAGATCCTTAGTACTATCTCTTTGAGCTAAATACTCTGTTCTATTTACTGCCTCTAATAATGCATTTAGTGCATCCTCTTCCTGAGTCGTCCATTTAAAAAGTATCCTTGGTCTTTTTGTTTTAGATTTTATCTCCCTTGAGACTGCAGCATGCAGAGGTGCAATTAACACATTGAAATCAGGTATGAAAAACATTGCATAAGTAAGTAAACCAATTATACTACGTAATTGTTTTAGAGAATGTGGATGTGTTAAAGCTGCTATTTTTTCTTTATAATTATCAGATAATCCTCTCCCCCTTTAGAAATTTCAAATCCCAAGAAAGTAACAGTATGTCCTGCAATTTGATATTTCTTAAGAGATACTACATAAACTGCAGCATGTAATATAGTCAAAACCTGATCCAACACTGCTATGTGTTCTTCCTCGCTATCATGTGAAAAATATATGTCATCCACATACACCTCCACTTCTGGAAATTTAGACAATAAATTGACTACATCTGAAGTAAATAACGCACTCGAATTCAAAAATCCCTGAGGTAATCGGGTAAATACCAAAGCTTTGCCTCTCCAAGTAAAACCTGTTATCCAGTAACTATCTGGAGTAATAGGATGACTCCAAAAACCATTTGCCAAGTCTAACTTTGTCTTAAAATTTTTCCTTCGCAAATTGTGTAAAATAGAAGGTGCATGTGTATTTTGTGTTGCCACCCGTGGTGTAACTCTGTTAGCTTCTCTATAGTCTAATACCATTCGCCAAGAACCATCCGGTTTGGGAACAGGGTAGACTGCTGAGTTCATTTGACTGTACTGTTCTTTTAGTACTCCTTGTTTAAGTAAATCACCAATGACTCCCTGTATATAGGGAATGGCTACACCATTGATTTTATACTGTGCCTGTTCCTTAGGAACTACTGTGCCTGTAGCAATATGATGACTGATTCCTTTACGATGTCCAACCTGATTTTCCCACTTCTGAAATATATTAACATTTTTCTTTAAGCAAAAATCTAAGTTTCTAACATCAGATACTGCAGTATGATCTAATTGCATTTTCATAAATGCTTCTTCCACAACTCTAGTAGTTAAAGGAAGTTCATCTTCCTGCTGCAATGAAATAAAATGTGCTACATCTTTATAAGCTATAAGAAAATCAGAATCAAGCTTTGGATGCTGAACTAATTCTAAGTGCACTCTTTTACCATTTATTTTTACCTGTGTATTACATGAGGGATAAGTACCTTCACCTTCTAAAGTCTGTATAGTTATATTTGCTAATACATCTTCATTTAAAATATTTGATTGTACTACAGATATTTATGCTTGTGTATCTAAATACCCCTCATATGTCTCTCCCCCATATTCTACTGTTAATTTACTTCATTCACCTTCAGACTCTTCTGGGATGTCTGGTAGTGATTTCTCTATTTGCCCTACTTTTTTAGTATTAGCTGCGGCAACTGAAATTTCACCCCTTTCAGTAGAACGAATCTCACGCTCCTGATATCTATCCTGACCCCCTGTACCTTTTCCTCTATATCTTACACTACCATTTCCAAATCCATACCGATCTGGAGTTTTTATAAATGGTCTCAATGTCCTGTGAGGAAACTCCTCATAAGGCAAATCTGAAGATTTGCTCTAAATAGTAATAAACTGATTTTCATTGGTGTAAGATGGAGGTGCTTGGGAGTAAGGTAGTGGAGGGTTAAATTTAGTTTGTTTCTGTGGATATTGTTCTCTTGCATTCTTTTTTTGACAAACTGAGCTCTGTTTTTCCTTTGCTGGAAAATCTTTTCTCCTTTTCTTTCCTTTTCTCTGCTATTTGAAGTTACTAGTGCATCTCCAGTCAGGTCCTTACCTACAAGTGTATAAGTATGTCTTAATATATATCAGGCATTTATTTAGGTCTCTCTGCTATAGGTACAGAGAGTATTTGTCTCTCTATATCCAAAATTAAGCCTTGTCCTTTAACATTTGGCTTTAAACAACCCCATACCATGTCGTGATTATTCTTTGTAAATCTCAGCTCTAATAAATATGCTGCTACAATGCCACTATTTATATTCATCATTCCTAAAATATCAGCAAGTGAAGCCAAAGTACCTTGTGTATTTACATAATATGCATAAATCACTGAATTCCACTTCCTTGCCTCAAATATAAAAACACACAAACCAGAGAATAAAATAGCATTAACTAACGTTCTATTTTGTGGAAGATAATAAGTTGGATAAACTCCAGCTAATGCATGAACTCTGTCATTTAACCACAAAGCTATGTCCTTCGGATTGCGTGGCATCACTCCAATTGTTGTTTTTATATTTCATTTAGGAATTCCTGCAGCTTCAGCAAAAGAAAAACAAAAAAACTTGCTATATGCCGGACACTCCAGAAAACCTGAGCTTACATATAACCTAAAAATTGTATCACATTAAAAAGGTTTTCCCTCTCAGCTTGCTCATATTCTGCAGCTGGTATTATTTATTTTCCCTTTACTGGACTGTACTAACCAGATCTAGGAGCACCCCACATCTCAATTCAGGCTAAAGCTTTTAGGGCAATGTCTTTGTATTCCTGTAGCAATAACAGGAGGTCTGCCTAAAATCTCTACTATACCATCATAAGAAACATTTGTATTTCTATTTGTTGCAGGATCAAAATCTGCATCTATAGTGAGATATATAGGTTGTTGCAAAACTACTCCAGCAGCATTAGCAAAGTTTAAATGCATTAAACCAAAGCAATAAGAGAAAAAATGGGGTTTATTTAGCAGCGCTAATAGAAGCTTGGAAATGATGATACCAATCTAACTAATGTATTATACAATCTTGTTTATTTAAAAATTCTTATAACACATAAAAACAACAGCAAATGCTATTCCTAATTAATAAAGGGACGTCTCCCTTATTCAACACTTTTAAAAACAGACTAGAACCATATATTGATAAACCCTAGAATTCCATGTATAAAGGAATTAATTCTATAGATAACATATGGCAAGCAACAAATTGGTGAATTAGATATTTAAAAGGCACAAATGTATCAATCTTAATATATTAAAAGCAAATAGATTCAGCGCTAATGTTCAACTGTAATTAGAAGGTGAGCGTAACGGCTTCGGTACAACTGTGATTAGAAATTTAGCGTAACAGCTTTGCAGTTCTTTAGTAACAAATACAGTTTTAAAGTTACACAGTTACTCTCCTTGGACATATAATTGGCTCAGGTGTGCTGGATAGTTAAAAGGCAAAAAACAGCCGTTATTCTGAATTTTGGGCCAAAACAATCGGGGTTAATGGAAATGGTTAATTTAACATATGAATACCTTGATGTCTTTAAAGTTCAGTTTGCGTGATTTAAAAAACCGCAGTGCAAATTAGTTTGGAGGTACCTTATTCTGTCCTGGTTGCAACCGCTGATATTCTTCACTGTGAGGGATTTACAGACTGTTAGATCCTGGTGCTTCTGATAAGTCACCTGACCTTCTCTTTGATTCAGAGGTCAGGGGTGATGATCCGTTCTGTTAATGTAGTTATCCTTTTTTGTTTTCCTTTCTTCTTATAGCCCAAATATTACTTTCATCTGGGTTCCCTCAGACTTCTTGAGGTTTGAAGAAATCTTTGGTCAGTGTTTAGCAGTAACACCGTGTTCCCTGAAGTTGCCAAAGGTTTTAACTTGCAGGGTCAGGAGAAAAGTTTAAAGTTTCAGGGTCACACAGCTTTGTGACAGTGGTAAATGAAGTTTAGTAGAGTGTAGCAGGTTCCATTCAACGCGTTTCACCCTTCTGGGCTTTATCAAGAATGCTTATCCTGCTAGCTTCTGGGTTTTTAAAGGTATGAATGTGTTTTGATTGGTTCCTTCATTTCCTTTTGATTTCTATCAACACCTGTGTGGCTTCCAATGTAAAGGTGGACTTTATTTAAGTTGGTAATGATTGTTTCTGTGTTGTTATTTGGTTACTTCATACACAAGGAAGAGAACTTATCATTTCTGCTTTATTAGCATTCATACAATTCAACTTATATATTTCTCAATTCTAAAGTGCCTTTATTAAATAATATACATTTAGATCGTGCGAACTTAAAATTACCTCAACTAAAACGAAAATATAAGATCAGAATCATCATTCCCATATCTAGAATTATTGTTTTTATGTGTTATAAGAATTTTTAAATAAACAAGATTGTATAATACATTAGTTAGATTGGTATCATCATTTCCAAGCTTCTATTAGCGCTGCTAAATAAACCCCATTTTTTCTCTTATCCACCATTTAGTTCTCTTTGAGGGAAGAACTTTTTTAGCAGCAGGAATCCACCTTTAGGCGCTCCTATCACACTACACATTAAACCAAAGCAATAACCTCATAATTTCCAATGACTCTACCATTCTGCATCTTAAACACATAATTGAGTTTTAAAAGATTCTGCAAATCCTGATTAGCCATGATATTCTAGTACCATCTCTTACGTATAAGAGGACCTAGGTAAAATTATAATAATTATTATAAAACATATATTATCTCTCAAAACACCCAGGGACGCCAATTGTAGTGGTTCACACCTAATTCACTTATAAGGTCTTAAAGCACAGTTATATTGAAATATGATTTCCAAGCACTGAACTTGAAATATTATATCAGTGAAACAGGTCTCATTTCTTACAAAGAAAGTTACTGAGTACAATAAAGAAATGGTACTTGAGAGGATAACATTGTTTAAAAATAAATTTTTATTATACAGAAAAATCAGCTTACAGAAGTAATATAAAATTAAAATTCATTTAAATCCAAAGTACACTCAGAGTTAAAAGACTATCAGTTAAACTTGCTTTCTATAACAATTGTTTACATACCACTTGAAATGACTTCTTTGCAACCAAATCTTATCCTTAGAGATGCTCTATAATATCCTGTCAGAGTCACCTGCCTCATGTTTACAACAAGGTGTATTTATAGTTTTTTATTTGGATGACGTCATCATTTATTGTTTTCTTTTTATATGTATTTTTAGCATCATTTTAACATCAACAAAACTTGTCTAGCTTTTTCTATCTTCAACAGTTTTGTACATCAACAATGTGGCCTTGAAAATCTGTTATACAAGAGTTTAGACATACGCACTTGTAATTATTGCAATGAGCATCCATTTTAGGATTTTATAATACAAGGTTAAACAATCCTCCATTTTAGTTTCAGTACAGAAAATCATATAACATCATTTGTTACTGTTTTAATTCCACTAAACATAGTTATAAATATTATATATTGTAAAAGAAGTTTATTAAAACATATATTTGAATATTGCAGGATAAGCATATGAAAGATTTATATTCATCCTTTATAAATATGATATAGATGTAAGGTTATACTCCTTTATATATATAGGGGTATTTATGAAAGATTTAAAAGATATCTTTAATTTATAGTAAGTTATAAGTGTCTTTCTGAAAGAATGTATTTCTTACTGTTGGTATAGTTTTTAATCAAACATTTTATAGCAATGTTAATACTAACATTTAAATCTAACATTTACATAGCAGCTTTTATTGAGACAAGCATGCTATAAACAAAGTTTATTTGCAAAGTTATGCATTGTTAACTAAAAATTACATTTACAAGCACAGGTGTATCACAGGGTTAATGAAAGCATGTTACATAACAAAGAGAGGTTGATCAGGCTGTTAGGGCCATCTATAAGGCCTCACTAGAAGGGCTCAAGGATAACCCCCAGAGTTTCCAATAGAAGGGTTTGAAAGTGACTTGGGTTTGAGGAGAGAGTTTACTTTCTCTCTTAGACTCACATAAATATATATTAAGGGTAGAACATAAAAGTTGGGGGGAGTAGAGAGGGGTAGAGGGGAGCAGGGAGGAAGGGAGGGTGCATAGTGCTTCCACTAGGTCAGTTTGTATAGGTCATTATCGTCTGCAGGGGCAAGATCCCAAATTAGGCATCACTAGAGGTTGTGTTAGGCTTCCAGTCAGTATCATTTTGTTCCTTCCAGTCTGACCAAACCAGTTCAAATAGGTCAGAGTTGTTTAATTTATAAAAGATATCCTTCTCCATGGTATATATATATATATATATATATATATATATATGCCATAGTGTTACAAACTGTAGCCCAGCTAGGGGGCGACTCCTTTTTCCATAAACAAGCTATAGCATGTTTAATGGTCATAAATAGGTACATAGAAATGTATGCAAGGTGTTTGGGTAAATCATGGAGGTGTAAGTGAAGGAGGGCTGAGGCAGGCGACTTAGAAAGGGAAATTCCAACATGAGAGAGGGCTGCAAAGCATTGCCGCCACAAAGGCTGAATCACAGGGCACTCCCACCAGATATGAAGCGCATTACCTCTATGTCCGCATTTTCTCCAACACTCGGGAGACGCACTCGGGAACATTTTTTCTAACCTAGTAGGTACATAGTACCAGTGGGATAGGAGTTTAAAGTATACTTCGTACAGTGTCGTACAGTGAATGGCCTTCTGAGTCAAGGAAAAGGCGCGCTCCCACCTTTCAGGTGGGACCCGCATACTTAGCACTGTCTCCCATCGGGCCAGATGGGCTGGTGTTTCAGGGCTTTGCGAGCCGCTTAGTAGCGTGTAATGTACGGTGAAGGGACCTACAGAGCCTGGCCCCCCTATCCCAGGTGGACTCCCACACGGTTAACGGGCAAGAAAGATTCGGTTTGAAGTTGAGGTGGTGAGGTAAGGAGGCTTGCTCGATTGCTCTTCATTTGGAGTAAGATGATTTGACTCCCCATTGAGACACATGGGTGAGCATGGCACCCTCATAGTATCGGAAAACCGATGGAGAGGCTATACCTCCAGTAGTTCTAGAGAGTTGGAGAAGTTTATGTGCAACTCTGGGAGGTTTGTCCTGCCAGATAAATTTTGTGAAGCCACTCTGGAATTGGAGCAGAAGGTATTTGGGAATCTTAATGGGAAGGCAGGGGAACAAGTAGGTGAGTCTAGGGAGGAACATCATTTTCAGGGCCGTAACTCTACCTAGCCAGGATACATGCTGCATGTTCCAGTCTCTCCTCAAAGAGCAAAGTGATGCGAGAAAAGGAAGGTAATTATCTTTGATAATTTGGGAGAAACTACTAGATAGTTTAATTCCTAAGTGTTAAACAGAATGATCTGTCCAAGTGAAGTTAAATCTTTTTCTCAGGGAGGCCAATTGTGCACTTGTAAAACCTTGTGTATACAATTCCGTTTTTGACAGGTTCAATTTATAATAAGAATGAGCACCGAAAGAGGTAAGCGTGTCTAATAGTGTAGGAATATTCTGCATGGGCTGAGCCGAAAATAGGGTGACATCATCCGCAAAGAGTGCGATTTTGTGTGAGGTGCCAAATAGAGTGACAACCTGAAACATAGGGTCAGCTCTTATTTGTTCTGCCAAGGGCTCGATAGATAGGGCAAACAGCAGCGTCGACAGGGGGCAACCCTGCCTAGTGCCATTTGTAATGGGAAAAGAGGGAGAACGGAAACCTAGACCACCAACCGAAGCTGTGGGAGTCGAATATAGGGCTTTGAATGCACCTATAAAATTACTAGGGAGACGAAAGCGTTCAAGGACCGCCCATAGGTATTGCCATGTAACTCGGTCAAAGGCCTTCTCGGCATCAAGAGAGATGACCAAAAGCGGCCTATTGAGCCGAGTAGAGAGACAGAATGTTGAGGAGCCTTCTCATGTTGTGAGGGCCCTCTCTTTGGGGCACAAAACCCACCTGGTCAGGGTCAATAAGTGAGGGGAGAAACTTAGCAAGCCTATTGGCCAGAATCTTGGAGTAAAATTTTATATCCGTATTAATTAAAGAAATGGGCCTATAGCTGGCGCAAAGGGTTGGGTCCTTATTTGGTTTTAGAATGGTTACTATACTGGCTTCCAGGAATTCTTTCTGAAAGTGGCCCTCTTTTCTAGCTAAGCTGTAAAACTTCAGCAGTAAAGGGGAGAGCTCCCGAGCAAATATTTTATAGAAATGAACTGGGTAACCATCTGGGCCAGGAGACTTAAAGGATTTCGCATTTTTAATAATCGACCGAATCTCAGAGAGCGAAAAGGGGGAACTAAGAAGGTCACGTTGTTCAAGGGAGAGTGTGGGAAGTGATAGGGTCTCGAGATAAGTGCGCAAAACCTCCCGTGGTGTGGACCGATTGGATTCTGATGTGGCTATATTATATAGTTTAGTATAGTAATCAGCAAATGCCTCCCCAATTTGGGACGGAACTTGGAGAAGGGATTTTGAGGTTCGTATGCAGTGAATTTGTGAGGCCCCTGCCCTATTTCTTATTTTGTTGGCTAGTAAGGAATCAGCCTTATTACTTTTGTGGTAAAACAGTTGTTTTAGTTTTGTGAGATTAATCTGGGTTCTACGAAGTTCAAGCTGAGAAATCTGGTTCTTAACTTCAGTGATTTGAGATGTAATGTCTCTATTTATTGTGTTCCTAATTTGTGTTTCTAGTTGTCTCAATTTGATGTGGGCCTGGGAGAGGGTAAGGCCAGCTTGCTTCCTGAGATGTGCTTGTTTAGTAATCAGAAGCCCTCTGATTGTGGCCTTAGCTGCATAGGAGTGTTAAAGTGTCTAGCTGTTTAAGCGCAAAAGATCTGTTTTCTATGATTATAGTCAGTTCTCATGACATGTGACTAGCTATATATGATTCACATCAATTGATTACAGATTATGATCTGATACATAATTTATAAAACTGATCTGTAATTTTAGATCCAAGAATACTGCTCATAAGGATATATCCTTCGGATACTAAACCCACTGAGTACCTTATATAGGAAAACAGTTCCGCTTATCAAATATGCAATTTGATTAATAAATAAAGAGAAATTGTATCTGACTGTACAGTTTGAGGAACTACATAGTAAATATTTATGTTCTGGCTAGCTTGTTATCAATCATTATCCAATAGGAGTAGAGGTGCATGTAAGATAAGAATTTGTCAATGACATCTGGACCACGTGATTTGGTCACATGACCCGTTTCAACCAATAATGGGTTCTTAAGTTAGATAGGCTATAGAGAGGGTGTGTATGACCTCAGGATTGGCTATAATTCACTATTTAAAAGTAGGGGAAATTACATTCAGGTTCGCCTTTGAATAAGCTGAGGCGAAATGCATATCAGGCAAATGTAACCTGGTGTGAGCTGTACTTATATATGTGTGAAAATTGTTCCACATATGGTTAATTAGAAATACTTGTGCGGTATTCAATTGAATAACACATATGGTAATTTAGGTTACTGAGGTTGATGGAATAATAAATATGTTTGGGACCGTGTCCCTGTTTGATATGTAAACATTATTTTGTTCAGTAACTACATCTATCTGTTGTTATTGGGGCTAGATTTCCCCTGATTGCATTTAGTCCTATTAATTGATGTAACCTATGGTTATTTAGTACTTTCTTTGTACCCTACAGCCTACACGGGTCCTATACTTTTCTTTTATTCTTTTATGTGTGTTTGTCTTGTTGATATATTTCCATATTTACGGATTTTTTATTTTTTTTTAAATATAATATTTTATTGAGGTCGAAAGTTACAATTAACACCAGGGTAAAACTGATACATTTAGCGTGAAACCAGTATTTACATATAGAACAAAATTTTCATAATATATAATATTGCGACATATACATTACATGGCTGAACTTACAACTTGGTAACACTATTACAACAATCGGCCTCAACATTTTCTAGTAATACTGTAAATCTCAGGATAGCTGTGAAAAGTAGATACAAATGAAAATAGGATATTGTTTGTCATTCAATAATTATCTGTACAGGCGACCCAAAAGGAAGGGAGAAGAATATGGAATAGAAAGGGAGGGAGAAGAAAGTGAGTAGGAAGAGGGGACGGAAGGAGGAAGCAGAGACGGAGAGAGACAATCATCAGAAAAAAAAAGGGGGGTAAGGGAAGTGGGCACAAGTCACTGGAATATGACCCTCATTCTGCTTATGCCTAACTGTTCCATATCTTAATCAGTACTTCCAGGAGAGCTACTTAATGGGTTATTCAACTGCTTCTAAATATCCCAGATTTGAAAGTGTAAGAGCACCTTATTCTGGTGGGTGAATATTGGGCTCTCCATGTGTTCAAAGTAGGTAATAATTTTAGCTACGTCGCCCCACCTTGGAATTGTCTTTTGTTTCCAAAGCCTAGCAATTGCTAATTTGGCCGCTGAAAACAAATATATACTCAGGAAGTCAGTGGGAATGGAGGTTGTCTTAATATTTAAATGGAATAGAACAGTTTGTGGGGAGTTGCTAATTGGGGGGTCCAGAGTTACACATTTATTAAGGATCACAGTCCAGAAAGGTCGTATCACTGGGCATTCCCACCATATAAGGGCGGGCAATCCCACCAACCCACACTCTCTCCAGCAGAGCGGGGAGTTAGAGTGGGAAATTTTAAAGAGCCTGAGCGGCGTAAGGTGCTATTGGGTACATACTTTAACGTATAATTCTAACTGGGTTACACAGTGAAGCGCTTGCTTAGTTTGCGTGACGGCCCTAGACCAATCCGCTTGTTCTGCATAGAATTGTAAGTCCCTTTCCCAAGCTATAATGTAGGCTGACTTATAAAAGGTAGGAGAATTCAGCAGGTCTCTATATGAGACCGAGAGCACCCCGGCGTCCTCAATCCACCAGCCCAGCTCTTTTCCCATACAGTTGGATCGCGCAATGGTCTGCCAAGAAATCCCCAAGATTTTAAGAGGCTACGTAATCTCCAGAATTCGAATTGTAGAAGGAGTAATGGGTTATAAGTTGATACAAATTGTGAGGTTGCTATAAATCGCCCTCTGGGGAACAAGTCAGCTGTACAAATAATGTCCCGCTCTTACCATAGTTGCGGGTGCGAGTCTCTGAGTACCGCCAGAAGCCCCGATAGGGAGTGTATAGGGGAAGGATGTGGGGCAATTTGCTTTAATGAGTGCAATCTATCCCAGAAGCAAAGAACATGCAGGATAATTGTATTTTGTATTTTATATGTAGATCTGACGGGTTTGGGAAGCCATATAAGATCTGGTAATAAAAGTGGATTGGGCAAAGTAGCTTGCTCCAGTGCCTGCCATTTATTAAGACATGAGGTAACATTCCAAGAAAGGATATGTGCTAGCCGCGAGGCCTCATGATAAGTAGCTATGTTAGGGGCGCCAGCTCCCCCTTTACAAAGTGGTTGTTGCATTATTCGGATAGCTACTCTGGAATGTGTATTTCTCCAGATATACTTATTCCAAGCTTGTTGAAATTTGCCTATGAGTGACTTAGGGACTGGGATAGGGAGTGAATGAAAGAGGTATGTGAGCTTGGGGAGTAGTGCCATTTTAAATGCTGCTACATGACCCAGCCAAGAGATACAGGGGACATTCCATGTATCTGCACTATTCTGGAACTGCTGTAATAACGGGTAAAAGTTGGACTCAATAATGGTAGATATGCTGCACGAAAGGTATACTCCTAGGTGCTTAATCCTATGTTAGGACCAAATAAAGGGGTATGTTTTCTTAAGATTCTCCAGCTCTTTGTCCATCATATTAATGGTATAAGCGTCCGTCTTGCTAAAATTCAGCTTATAGTAGCTAATTTGCCCAAAGTTGTTTAGTAATTGGAAAAGAATAGGGAGAGACCGAACGGGGTCTTTTAAGAAAATAGTCAGGTCATCCGCAAACAGCGCAACCTTTTGTGTAGTTCCCTCAATCTCGACTCCCTGTATATCCAAGTTACTCCTAATGGCCTCCACTAGTGGTTCCATGACCAGAGTGAATATCAATGGGGACAGAGTGGATTTTTAATTTTAACATTAATAAAAGTTAATTTTTACGGTGTTATCTATGTCAGGGGTCGCCAACCTTTCGGACCTCAGGGACCACTAAACTCACAATTTTGAATCCCGTGGACCACTAAGATGATTTTTTTTTAAAAGGTACAAACCTCTATAATGTGTGTGTGTATATATATATATATATATATATATATACACACACACATATTGTACATAACTAGTATAACCATAGCAAAGTTTACATTATGAATATATTTACAAATGTTTAAGAATATTTTTTTGGAATTAACTAATTTAACGACAGAACTGAGAGAATACTTCCAAATGACAGATGAGGGGTGAGTGCCAACTTTTTAACTGGAAACAGAGAGGCAGAAAGTGGGGAAAAAGAATAATGCTTAAAAGGACCACAAGACTTCCAAGTGACCTCCCCAGTTAGGAATTATTCAAAACTACTTTTGATCATGGACAGACATCGGAGTCATAAATTAAGTTTATATCAGAAAGTTCTCAAAATGGATGTGAGCTAACCACAGCAATTACTATAATACTGGTGGGATATGGCTGATCTGCTGGATGGCAATTACTGGAATTCAGGTGGAATATAATTATTAAAATGAAAAATAATTAATAGTTAATAAAAAATAGAAGATGGAGGGGAGGAAGACAAACAGTGATGTACGTCCATCTGAAGGAAATAGGAAAACTACTACAAAAGACAGGTAAAGGGAAGAAAATAAATGAAATACAAGAGAGAATTTTTTTTTAAGATTTTCTTTTTTTATATACTTTAATTCCACTATTTCAAGTCAAGACTATACCAACCTCTGCTGGCTTTAGAATGGAAACATCTTCCTCTGAGCAGCGCGCTGGGCGAGAGATGTTAAAAATACAATCTAGCAGTACTACGCAACGTGCGTAGGGAGATGGTTTTTACTGATGTCCAGCCAGGCACTGTAGGGAGTTGTGGCACAACAGGGGTGACATAATCAGAGGAGATGAATTCCTTCTTGATGGTGTCAAGGACCACTAACATCTTCTCATTGGTTGGTGACCACTGATCTATGTAACTTTACCTACTCAGTATTCGTACATTCTGTAAGCGAGTGCGCCTCATGGTGCTTCTTACATATTCATTAATTTATTGGCATTGAGCACCCTCCAAATACCCTTTGTGGATTAGTATCCGATGCCAGCATATAAGCGTAGTAAGAGTTTGAGAGATGTGCTTATTAAAGCTGACATCAGCCCTGGCAGGATCCCTCAACAGGTTTATATTACTAAAAAGAGCTTAGGGTGTTTTCCATGTCTATAGGGTGTGTTAATTGTAGCTCTATAATTAAAAGCCAATATTTTGTACATCCTCATACTGGTCAAAAATTCAAATACAGGGACTATTATGCTTGTAATACCAATTATGTTGTTTATTTGATTAAGTGTCCATGTGGATGGGCCTATGTTGGCGAGTCCACTAGACGGATTGGGGACCGCATTACGGAGCATAAAAGTAATATAAGATGCAAAGTAAATACAGCCCCTGTGGCCAATCATTTTCTATCAGCAAGGTCTTGAAAAAGGTCTAGCATAGACCGAAACGCGTCGACTGGTGAGTTTATTTTCATTCATTCCACTTGGGCAATACCCTCTGCACTATTGTGTGTTTATTTTTATTATTATAGGTGTTACTTGGGATTGCCGGGCTTCTGAGGAGACCGTGACACCCCAAAACAACCCTCCGGTCCTGCTGTGGTTGCAGGCACTTCCTCTCCAAGGGATACCTTCACTAGGAAGATCTATTTGTAGGTCTTTTCACAATTCTGCATGTCTTGTTTTGTTTTTAACAGTGGCCACTGATTTTTTGCAAGTGATTTTTTGCAAGTGATTATTTTTTGATGGTTTGGATTTAACACTAACATTTGGATTATAACACCGTTTTTTGGGAGGACTTTCTTCAATTAGTGACTATCACGTATATGTGTTTTTTTCCCATTACATACACGCTTGTTTGTTTGTTTAAACCCTGCTGGAGTTGATATTGTATTTGTTTTATTTTTGTGTTTGTGACAGACAGTTTTCAGTTTTAGTTGAATCAGCTCTTACACATTTGAATTTTTTGGAACTATTTTCACTTATATTTCTTCACAAGCACAAACAAAAAATTTTCACCAGGGAGGAATTTTTTCACCTGGAAGGAATTTTGCACTATAGATTGAAACATAACCAAACATAACCATACACTGACGTATTACACATTCTTCACTAAAGTTTTTATTTGCATAGTTTTCTCATATGTATAGTTCATGCACTTAGAAAGCTATTATCCACAACAGACATCTCTGGTTACATAGCAGAGTGTAAGTAAGCATCACTATCGATCACCCATATCTAAGTAACAGCCTAACTTAACTCCTATCAGGAGGCTCATGTTATTTAGTAGCTACTAAGACATCAGTCCAATTCGGTCCAACCTGACACCTGAATGAGGATAGTGGCTGTGATTTTAATCTTTCATCAGAGCCAATTTGTTTTTATGTATATTTTAATTGTATGTTTGTAACATGGATCCATGCATGCTTTGTAATAAAGTGTAATTTTATTTGATTTTGCAATTGTTCAGACCCAGCCTTTTTTGGCGCTTTGGTTTCCAAACTTTATCTGACCAGTATTTTGTTGACTACTAGGAGTCAATCTCCAAAGCCAAGGTCTATCGAGGCAGGCGCATAGTGTACCCCCCACTGACTTATTTGATTATACAAAGACCCACTGCACACTTGAAACCTGTAAAGGAAAGCACTAGTATAGCGTCACTCACCCTGAAGTTGAGACCAAGATAAAAGGCTGATATACTTCGGTTAGCCATTCCTCTAAAGTGAGTTGCTCAATATCAAATACCGCTCACTGCTCAATGCTGGCGTTTACATTGAAAACTCTCTAGATCCCCTCTGACAGCGAAGCATGTATGACCACACCCCCACTGGTCTAAGGCCCAATCCATGGGTTAGTCGATGACATCCAACTTATTAGGAGCCAATTCAGGTAAAGAGGCAGCAAACTTGGTCTCAATAGGGGGGGGGGGTGTCCTCAGTGCTGTTAGTTAACCTTGGTAAGGGTAAAAGCAGGAGATGAAAGCTGGATAGGATCCGATGATTAAGGGAACTCCTCGTAGTCCCCTTGTAGAGATAATATATGAATAATGAAAGTCCGGAATCCCATCCATAGATAAGTTTTAAAATAGAATTAAAAACAGGACAGGTTAGACTATTCCTCCTGTCTTACCTGTCTTGTTTCTAATTCTATGGAAGAATAAAGTTTGACTTTTAAAACTTATCTATGGATGGGATTCCGGACTCTTTCATTATTCAGCTATTATCTGTAACATTGTTTCACAGACATCATTTTTGTCAACTGGTGCCATAGCTTGCAAATCACACACTCATCCTCAGTCCTTGCATATGTAGATCTGAGTGACATTATTATTATCAGTTATTAACATGCAAAGTAACATTTATAGGGATCAAGTGGATAGAAGGCCCTATCGAGCGTTGTGCTGTTGTAGACAGCTTTTATGAAGGTGATCTGAAAACAGTAAGGTTCATAGGCTTACATGCTAAGAGGGTTCAAAGGGATAACAAAAGAAGAAAGGAATTGGGGTTAGGAAAGTTTAGTTTAGGTTGAATGCATCCCTGAACAGTAGAGTTTTAGAGAGTGCTTGAAACTTTCAAAACTAATGGAGAGTTTTGTGGAGCGAGGCAGAGAGTTCCACAAGATAGGGGCAAGTCTGGAGAAGCATTGTAGAGGGGAATGTGAGGTGGTAACAAGAGAGGAGGAGGTAGTGAGCAGAATAAAGGGGACAGAAGGGAATGTATCAGAAGACAAGGTCTGAGATATAGGGGGAGCAGTGCAGTTGAGGGCCTTGTATGCCAGAGTCAGAATTTTGTGATTAATTCGGGAGACAAGAGGAAGACAATGAAGGGATTGGCAGAGAGGTGCAGCAGATGAGGAGTGATGTGTAAGGAAGATGAGCCTGGCAGAGACATTTAATGATTGTAAAGGAGCTAGACAGACAAGAGAGGATGGAGTTGACGTAGTTAAGGCAGGAAAGGATAAGAGAGTGGATTAAAATCTTAGTTGTTCTTGCCTAAGGAAATGTCAAATTTTAGAGATGTTTTTTAAGGTGAAAGCTGCAGGAATTGACCAAAGACTGAATGTGAGGATTGAAAGAAAGATCTGAGTCAAATGTGACCCCAAGACATCGGTCATGCAGGATAGTGGTAATGATGGAGTTATTGACAGTTATAGAAAAATGGGGGGGTGGATATTTTGAAAGAAGGGGGGAATTAAAGAGCTCCTTTTTTGAGAGATTTAGCTTAAGGTAGTGAGAGTACATCCAGGATGAGATATAAGAAAGACAGTTAGTGACACACGTTAGCAAGGAAGGAGATAGGTCTGGTGCAGAGATGTAGATTTGGGTGTCATCAGCATACAAATGATATTGAAACCTGTGGGACTTTATTAAGGAACCTAATGATGATGTGTAGATTGAGAAGAGAAAGGCACCAAGGACAGAGTCTTGCGGTACCCTAACAGAAAGTGGTAAAGGGGCAGAGGATGCCCCAGAAAAGGTTACACGAAAGGTCTGGTTAGACAGGTTGGAAGAAAACCACAAAGTGCTGTTTCACAAATGCCAAAGGAAGGTTTGGAGCAAAAGATGGTGGCCAGCAGTATCAAAGGCTACAGAAAGATCAAGGAGGATTAGCAGATCTTTCAATTTTGCTGTAAATAGGTCATTGGTAACCTTAATGATTGCTGTCTCTGTGGAGTGTTGGAGATGAAATCCAGATTGCAGTGGGTCAAGGAGGGAGTTTAATGTAAGGGAATGGGGTAGATGTGCATATACTAGATTTTTAATAAGCTTTGAGGCAAGGGGGAGGAGGAAAATAGAGTAGTAGTTAGATATAGAGGTTGGATCAAGAGAAGTTTTTTAGAGGATAGGTTTGGGCAGTTCAGGTTTTAGAGATGAGGGAAATATACTGGTGCTGAGGGTGAGGCTGAAAATGTGTATAAGTATAGTAGAGAGTTAGAGGAGTAGCTGTGAGGGAACAGGTAGTGAGGTGAGAGGGCACTATAAGGGCAGAAACGTCTTCCTCAGTGATAGGGGTGAAAGAGCTGATTTTATGGCTTTGTTGGTTTTGGATGATGGAAAGATTGTGAGGGGATGGGAGACTGGTAGTATGTTGAGAGATAATTTTGCTTCTGGAGTCAATTTTGTTATTGAAGTGTCTAGCAAAATCTTGATCTGACAGAGAAGTTGTATAAGGAAGTGAGGGCGGAGAGAGAAGAGTATTGAAAGTGGAGAACAGACATTTTGGGTTTGAAGAAAGAGTTAAGAGTAGAGAAGTAATCTTGCTTAGAAAGGTTAAGGGCAAAATAGTAGAAGTTGAAGATGAACTTGTAGTGAAAAAAGTCAGCTGAACTCTAGAGTCGTTTAGCAGTACGGGAACATCTGAGTAGGTGGCATGTCAGAGGAGTATTCTAGGGCTGAGGATGAGTTTCCAAGCTATGGTAGGAGGTGCCAAATTGTCAAGGATCGATGTAAGGGTGGAACCATAGAAGCAGATAGATTGGTCAGGGCAGGAAAAGGAGGCAATGGAAGAGAGGAGAGGTTTGAGAGAGCTAAAGAGCTGTTGCTGATCTAGTGAATTAATGCTTCTGTGGAGTTTGGTGTGAGGGGTAGTAGGGAGGGAAAGCTGTAGGGAGTAATATAACATTGCAAGTGAGGAGATCATGGTCAGATAAAGGAAAAGGGGAGTTTGTAAAGTTTGAGATAGTGCATTAATATCTGAAAATCAAATGAAGAGAGTTTCAATCTTTGTGAGTAGGAGTGTAAGTCCATTTTGACAGATCAAAAGAGGAAGTGAGTTGCAGAAGTTGTTTTACAGAGGAGGCAGGGGGATTATCAACAGGGAGGTTGAAGTCCCCAAGAAGGGCAGGGGTGTCTGAGGAGAGGACATAAGGTAGCCAGGCAGCACAATTGTCTAGAAATTGAGTGCAGCATGTAGCATGTAGCATTGACTGCAACATGTATGGAGAGGGGAGAGAATAAGCAAATTATGTGGGTTTTTAAATGAGGAAAATGTGAGGGAAGAGATTGGTTTTATTTTTTGAAAGGTGCAAAAAGAGGAAAGTAAAATACCTACTATACCGCCCTGTCTATTTCCAGACATAGAAGTGTGGCTAAATTAGAGACCCCATGTGACAGGGCAGCAGTGGATGCTGTGTCTAAAGGAGAGAGAGGCAGATTTCTGTGAGAGCCAGAAGGTTGAGGGAGTGGGAGATAAAGATGGATAGAAGTAAGCTTGTTACAAATGGAGTGAGAGTTCCAGAGTGCACAAGGGAAGGGGGTGTTGGCTTTAGAGACAAGAGGAATTTTAGTAAGGTTACCAGAGTTTTGTTTTCTAAGTCTTTGGAAAGGCGCACTTGGATGTGCAAGGCTAGGAAGCTGTGGGGGACCAGGATTAGGGTATATATCTCCAGAAGCTAGTATGAGCAAGAGGGAGATTAACATAAGATGAAATACTGATTTACAGTAATGATACTGTTTTAGGATGAGGTGCAGAAAAGAGAGAGAGAGAGAGAGAGAGAGAGAGAGAGAGAGAGTTTAGGAATGTGTGAAGTTCATGAGAACACAAGTGTGATGATGGTAAAGAGATGGGCTAATGTAGAGTGCAGGTGGTGACGGCGAGGAGTAATTGAATAGAGTAGTTTGTTATAGAGACAATAGGTAGCAAAAAGGAACATGAAGATGTTGAGCATTTTAAAAAAAAAGGGAAACAGTGAAACACATAAAACAAAGTAATGCAACAGTACCTGCCTTGTCCCTTGCTCACTCCTTGTTCTAATTCTTGTAAAATTATTTTTAATGCCTCACTTATAAAGTCTCACTTAAGAGATGGGAACATATGATATTATTATAATGATAACTAAACCAATGCTACACCCCAGCAATGCTTCCCCATAGAAGTGTTAGATTTATAGGACAGAACATCCAGCTGAGTCCACTACATTTTTAATAACATGATGAAAGACAGTCAAAAGGCCAATTGGGAAAGTTTGTTTTAGGGTAAGATATGATAACATAAACAAACAGTAGAATTTGCAGGAGGCTGAGGTTATAACATAAGTGAACTTATACATTTAGGAATTATAACAAGTATTGACAAGGTTTAAACATCACATAGCTAAAAAGACAATAAGGATATCATGACAGTAAATACAGAACATATTTCACAGACTACAGACAGAGGGGCATATGTATCAAGCTCCGTATGGAGCCTGCAGGCTCGCCAGAAACAGCAGTTATGGAGCAGCGGTCACAAAGACCGCTGCTCCATAACCTGTCCTCCTGCTCAGAGCAGGCGGACAGACATCGCCGGAAATCAACCCGATCGAGTACGATTGGGTTGATTGACACCCCCTGCTGGCGGCCGTTTGGCTGCGAGTCTGCAGGGGGCGGCGTTGCACCAGCAGCTCTTGTGAGCTGCTGGTGCAATGCTAAATACGGCGAGCATATTGCTTGCCGTATTCAGCAAGGTCTGGCGGACCTGATCGCACTGTCGGATCAGGTCTGCCAGACCTTGATAAATAGGGGCCACAGACCAAAGAGAGAGTTAGACAGAGTACAATAGCCACAGAGAACAGTGAATTTAGCAGGAGATGAAGCAGGACCCAATTCACATACCAAAAGAGAAAGTGAGGCAGAGTACAATAGACCCAATGCACATACCTGAAAGCAGAAGAGAGAGAGAAGGGTTAGCTTGCTATAGTGAGCTTTCCTTAGCAGATATCAATAGGCAGTTTGTTGGAGAGTATTCAGTATACTTCTTTACTACTAGACCAGAGCGGGAGCAAGCTAAATTTATTCCAATAGTGCGACCGGGCATGCTATGACTAACCAGCAAGCCCGTGAAGTGCTTTGGATATTCAAAACCTGCTCAGTAGATCCTGGAGTGGAGTCCAATGTTCAATGAAAATTCTGAAAATACTTTTACATTTTTTAAGTTACCGCTTAAATAATGTTATATAATTCTGTGTGCAGAATTATATAACATTATTCTCAACCTTTACTGTCCCTTTAAGGCTTCACTTATACATTTTTACTAAAGATATGTGATCATATGATGTTACAATAATGCTAACACCTAGATTACGAGTTGTGCGTTTGTGTTTTAACGCTGAAAAATGGTCATTTCAGCATTAAAACCGGACTGCAGCCATTACAAGTCTTGTCGGTATAGCTGTACCGCAAACCTTTTAGCCTGTACCGCAACGTCAGTCCCACACACGTAAAAATTACGTTTTTTTATGGGACTTCCATAGCGCTGCCATTACGAGTTTTGCGGTGAGGCTAAAAAACCTGCGTTCCACCCTATACCGACAAGATCCGTTCCTCAATCTAAAAGCAGTAGTTATGAGTTTTACGCTACAAAACTGTTACATAAAACTCATAACTAAATTGCTACAAAGTACACTAAACACCCATGAACTACCTATTAACCCTTAAACGAGGCCCTCCCGCATCGCAAATACTATATTAAAGTTATTAACCCCTAATCTGCTGCTCCCTACAACGGCGCTACTAAAAAAAAACTATTAACCCCTATTCTGCTGCTCCCCGACATAGTCACCACTATAATAAAGTTATTAACCCTAAACCGCATCACAAACACTATTTAAATATTATTAACCCCTAATCTGCCATCCGCTCACACTATACTTAAGTTATTAAGCCCTACACTGCCGACACTATAATAAACCTATTAACCCCTATACCGCATGCCCCCCACAATGAAATATACTAAAGTAAACTATTAACACCTAAACCAAAAGCCCCCCCACATCGCAATAAACTAAATTAAACTAGTAACCCCTAAACCTAATGCCCCCCTAACTTTATATTAAAATTAGAATTAAAAAAGTTCACAAACACGAAAGCAGCTATCCTTCGTACACATATGTGGTATGAGATGAGGCGGGGAAACCATGACAGTCTATAATAAATGTTAGTTTTATGCTTTGAAGCTCAAATGTTGCCAATGATTCCAAACGATCATATATAAAACATGATAAAACACAGTTTCAGAGTATCATATAATAACGATGATATTCAATTGTACTCTTCCTCAAAGCCGTGCTCCACAGAAAGTGCCCCCGGCGTCTCACCTGATGTATTCAGCTTGCTGTTCATCAACACAGCCAGACCGCTGATTGCGTGCTAACACTCCGTAAACAGAGCTCCAGGTGCCTTACAGTTATACTTAATGAACGGTACAAACAGATGAATGAAAAATCACCCAGACCGGCTCCACTGTGACTGTATAAAAGGTATATCTTTATTCCAAAAAGTAAAAATAGACAGCAATAGACCACTATCAAGTAAGTGAACCTGCCATACTAAAATCTGAGGCTACGACCTCGGCCCTAATGACGTCACTGACGCGTTTCAGGTAACTCCCGTAATCATAGTTAACATCACTATGCCACTAGGTTCCTTTTAAAGGAACAAATACAGGTGCAAGCCTAATTAATATGTATTAGATATGTGCGATTCGTTTCGTTCCAAATTCGAATTCGTCCGAATTTGGTAGAATTCGGAGCTTTGGACCGATTCGAATATCCGAATGAAATGGTTTCCGAAAGAAACGAATCCGAATGAATTTGTTCCGAAATCTTCTAATCGTTCGGACGTATTCGTTGTCA
Source organism: Bombina bombina (assembly GCF_027579735.1). Classification (NCBI taxonomy): domain Eukaryota; kingdom Metazoa; phylum Chordata; class Amphibia; order Anura; family Bombinatoridae; genus Bombina; species Bombina bombina. Next base: position 1,440,422,941 of record NC_069500.1, read on the forward strand.
TTCGGATGTGTGTGGCGCATTTTGATTTTTTTATTTACATGTGACGTGACTACTAATCGGAATGCATTTGTTCCGAAATCTTCGAATCGTTCGGACGTATTCTTTTTCATTCAGATGTGTGTGGCGCAGTTCGATTTTAGTTACACGTGACGTAACTACTAATCCGAATGCATTTGTTCCGAAAAATTCTAATCGTTCCGATATATTAGTTTTCATTCGGACGTGCGCGTGGCGCAGTTTTAAAATGATTTCTTCAAATAAATCTTATTATTAAATCCAAAGAACCACAAAATAGTTAGAAGAAAGTGAGATCTGAATGATTATGTAATTATTTATTGAACAAATGAAAATATAAAATATTTATTTAGGTTTTTGGACTAGCATGGTATACTACTAATAACGAGTGACAACGAATCGATTCGAATTGATTAGTTTATTAAAATGAGTGTAGTGTCATATATCTTCTTGTCCAATCAGATCATTCCTTTTGTTTTGGGGGTTGGATTACTGTCACAGTGATCGTTTTCTGGTCCAATAATTATATTATTTAAATGTTGTGGGTTGGATTACTGTCACATGCAGTGCAATGTGCTATAGCTTTTCCTCAAGGGCTGTGCTTATCTGTGCTGTTGTGTTAAGCAGAAGGCAGACATTATCAGACTTCCGGCTAGATTTGGAGTTTGGCGGTAAAAGGGCTGTTAACGCTCCGCGGGTTTTTTTCTGGCCGCACCATAAATTTAACTCTGGTATCGAGAGTTCAAACAAATGCTGCGTTAGGCTCCAAAAAAGGAGCGTAGAGCATTTTTACCGCAAATGCAACTCTCGATACCAGAGTTGCTTACGGACGCGGCCGGCCTCAAAAACGTGCTCGTGCACGATTCTCCCATAGGAAACAATGGGGCTGTTTGAGCTGAAAAAAAACCTAACACCTGCAAAAAAGCAGCGTTCAGCTCCTAACGCAGCCCCATTGTTTCCTATGGGGAAACACTTCCTACGTCTGCACCTAACACTCTAACATGTACCCCGAGTCTAAACACCCCTAACCTTACACTTATTAACCCCTAATCTGCCGCCCCCGCTATCGCTGACCCCTGCATTACACTTTTAACCCCTAATCTGCCGCTCCGTAAACCGCCGCCACCTACGTTATCCCTATGTACCCCTAATCTGCTGCCCTAACATCGCCGACCCCTATGTTATATTTATTAACCCCTAATCTGCCCCCCACAACGTCGCCGACACCTACCTACACTTATTAACCCCTAATCTGCCGAGCGGACCTGAGCGCTACTATAATAAAGTTATTAACCCCTAATCCGCCTCACTAACCCTATCATAAATAGTATTAACCCCTAATCTGCCCTCCCTAACATCGCCGACACCTACCTTCAATTATTAACCCCTAATCTGCCGACCGGAGCTCACCGCTATTCTAATAAATGTATTAACCCCTAAAGCTAAGTCTAACCCTAACACTAACACCCCCCTAAGTTAAATATAATTTTTATCTAACGAAATAAATTAACTCTTATTAAATAAATGATTCCTATTTAAAGCTAAATACTTACCTGTAAAATAAATCCTAATATAGCTACAATATAAATTACATTTATATTATAGCAATTTTAGGATTAATATTTATTTTACAGGCAACTTTGTAATTATTTTAACCAGGTACAATAGCTATTAAATAGTTAAGAACTATTTAATAGTTACCTAGTTAAAATAATAACAAATTTACCTGTAAAATAAATCCTAACCTAAGATATAATTAAACCTAACACTACCCTATCAATAAAATAATTAAATAAACTACCTACAATTACCTACAATTAACCTAACACTACACTATCAATAAATTAATTAAACACAATTGCTACAAATAAATACAATTAAATAAACTATCTAAAGTACAAAAAATAAAAAAGAACTAAGTTACAGAAAATAAAAAAATATTTACAAACATAAGAAAAATATTACAACAATTTTAAACTAATTACACCTACTCTAAGCCCCCTAATAAAATAACAAAGACCCCCAAAATAAAAAATTCCCTACCCTATTCTAAAATACAAAAATTACAAGCTCTTTTACCTTACCAGCCCTGAACAGGGCCCTTTGCGGGGCATGCCCCAAGAATTTCAGCTCTTTTGCCTGTAAAAAAAAACATACAATACCCCCCCCCCAACATTACAACCCACCACCCACATACCCCTAATCTAACCCAAACCCCCTTAAATAAACCTAACACTAATCCCCTGAAGATCTTCCTACCTTGTCTTCACCATCCAGGTATCACCGATCCGTCCTGGCTCCAAGATCTTCATCCAACCCAAGCGGGGGTTGGCGATCCATAATCCGGTGCTCCAAAGTCTTCCTCCTATCCGGCAAGAAGAGGACATCCGGACCGGCAAACATCTTCTCCAAGCGGCATCTTCTATGTTCTTCCATCCGATGACGACCGGCTCCATCTTGAAGACCTCCAGCGCGGATCCATCCTCTTCTTCCGACGACTAGACGACGAATGACGGTTCCTTTAAGGGACGTCATCCAAGATGGCGTCCCTCGAATTCCGATTGGATGATAGGATTCTATCAGCCAATCGGAATTAAGGTAGGAATTTTCTGATTGGCTGATGGAATCAGCCAATCAGAATCAAGTTCAATCCGATTGGCTGATCCAATCAGCCAATCAGATTGAGCTCGCATTCTATTGGCTGATCGGAACAGCCAATAGAATGCGAGCTCAATCTGATTGGCTGATTGGATCAGCCAATCGGATTGAACTTGATTCTGATTGGCTGATTCCATCAGCCAATCAGAAAATTCCTACCTTAATTCCGATTGGCTGATAGAATCCTATCATCCAATCGGAATTCGAGGGACGCCATCTTGGATGACGTCCCTTAAAGGAACCGTCATTCGTCGTCTAGTCGTCGGAAGAAGAGGATGGATCCGCGCTGGAGGTCTTCAAGATGGAGCCGGTCGTCATCGGATGGAAGAACATAGAAGATGCCGCTTGGAGAAGATGTTTGCCGGTCCGGATGTCCTCTTCTTGCCGGATAGGAGGAAGACTTTGGAGCACCGGATTATGGATCGCCAACCCCCGCTTGGGTTGGATGAAGATCTTGGAGCCAGGACGGATCGGTGATACCTGGATGGTGAAGACAAGGTAGGAAGATCTTCAGGGGATTAGTGTTAGGTTTATTTAAGGGGGTTTGGGTTAGATTAGGGGTATGTGGGTGGTGGGTTGTAATGTTGGGGGGGGGGTATTGTATGTTTTTTTTTACAGGCAAAAGAGCTGAAATTCTTGGGGCATGCCCCGCAAAGGGCCCTGTTCAGGGCTGGTAAGGTAAAAGAGCTTGTAATTTTTGTATTTTAGAATAGGGTAGGGAATTTTTTATTTTGGGGGTCTTTGTTATTTTATTAGGGGGCTTAGAGTAGGTGTAATTAGTTTAAAATTGTTGTAATATTTTTCTTATGTTTGTAAATATTTTTTTATTTTCTGTAACTTAGTTCTTTTTTATTTTTTGTACTTTAGATAGTTTATTTAATTGTATTTATTTGTAGCAATTGTGTTTAATTAATTTATTGATAGTGTAGTGTTAGGTTAATTGTAGGTAATTGTAGGTAGTTTATTTAATTATTTTATTGATAGGGTAGTGTTAGGTTTAATTATATCTTAGGTTAGGATTTATTTTACAGGTAAATTTGTTATTATTTTAACTAGGTAACTATTAAATAGTTCTTAACTATTTAATAGCTATTGTACCTGGTTAAAATAATTACAAAGTTGCCTGTAAAATAAATATTAATCCTAAAATAGCTATAATATAAATGTAATTTATATTGTAGCTATATTAGGATTTATTTTACAGGTAAGTATTTAGCTTTAAATAGGAATCATTTATTTAATAAGAGTTAATTTATTTCGTTAGATAAAAATTATATTTAACTTAGGGGGGTGTTAGTGTTAGGGTTAGACTTAGCTTTAGGGGTTAATACATTTATTAGAATAGCGGTGAGCTCCGGTCGGCAGATTAGGGGTTAATAATTGAAGGTAGGTGTCGGCGATGTTAGGGAGGGCAGATTAGGGGTTAATACTATTTATGATAGGGTTAGTGAGGCGGATTAGGGGTTAATAACTTTATTATAGTAGCGCTCAGGTCCGCTCGGCAGATTAGGGGTTAATAAGTGTAGGCAGGTGTCGGCGACGTTGTGGGGGGCAGATTAGGGGTTAATAAATATAACATAGGGGTCGGCGATGTTAGGGGCAGCAGATTAAGGGTACATAGCGATAACGTAGGTGGCGGCGATTTGCGGTCGGAAGATTAGGGGTTAATTATTTTAAGTAGCTTGCGGCGACGTTGTGGGGGGCAAGTTAGGGGTTAATAAATATAATATAGGGGTCGGCAGGGTTAGGGGCAGCAGATTAGGGGTACATAAGTATAACGTAGGTGGCGGTCGGCAGATTAGGGGTTAAAAATTTTAATCGAGTGGCGGCGATGTGGGGGGACCTCAGTTTAGGGGTACATAGGTAGTTTATGGGTGTTAGTGTACTTTAGGGTACAGTAGTTAAGAGCTTTATAAACCGGCGTTAGCCAGAAAGCTCTTAACTCCTGCTTTTTTCAGGCGGCTGGAATCTTGTCGTTAGAGCTCTAACGCTCACTGCAGAAACGACTCTAAATACCAGCGTTAGAAAGATCCCATTGAAAAGATAGGCTACGCAAATGGCGTAGGGGGATCTGCGGTATGGAAAAGTCGCGGCTGTAAAGTGAGCGTTAGACCCTTTAATCACTGACTCCAAATACCAGCGGGCGGCCAAAACCAGCGTTAGGAGCCTCTAACGCTGGTTTTGACGGCTACCGCCGAACTCTAAATCTAGGCCTTCCATTCTGTCAGCATTGCAGCAGAAGACAATCCCTGAACTTGTTGTGAAGTTGAACAGTTAAGAAGAGAAGAAGGCACAGTGTCCTAGAGATTTACTGGTCTGCGTATTTTTGCTTATTATATTATTATTTTTGGCTGAAATTGTGACTCAAGGGAGAGGAGAAAGTTTTTACAACAGTCAAATATATATTTCTTTATCTTATAGTTCTTGCATTAATAATTGTTATTATTTTGAACTTCTCACTAGAGTACTAGTTAGTTAGTAGTTAGTTAAAAATAAATATTATAATTGTGTACTATTGTATTGATTGTCTTGTGTGACTTTTTTGGAGTTCTATCTGTATGAGCTGAGCTGAGCTCACTGCAATTATTTTGTTTTTGTTTAAAGGGACAGTCAACCATAGAATTGTTATTGTTTTAAAAGATTGATAATCCCTTTATTACTCATTCCCCAGTTTGGCATAACCAGCACTGTTATATTAATGTACTTTTTACCTTTGTGATTACCTTGTATCTAGGAACCTTCTTCCAGCCCCCTGATCACATGACTGTGACTGTTTATTATCTATTGTCTTAAATTTAGCATTGTTTTGTGCTAAATCTTAAATAACTTTCTGTGCCTGAACACAGTGTTATCTATATGGCCCACGTGTACTTTCTGTCTCTTTGTGTTGAAAAGAGATTTAAAAAGCATGTGATAAGAGGCAGCCCTCAAAGGCTTAGAAATTAGCATATGAGCCTACCTATGTTTAGTTTAAACTAAGAATACCAAGAGAAAAAAGCAAATTTGGTGATAAAAGTAAATTGGAAAGTCAATTAAAATTAAAAGTCCTATCTGAATAATGAAAGTTTAATTTATACTTGACTGTCCCTTTAAGACAGAGATTTAGTTATTGCTGTGTGTGTGCTGTCTTAAACTTAGATAACAGGCACACAGGTTGCTGAATGATGATAGGATTTTTTTGATTTTTGAACACATCAGCAAAAGACACAGACATCAGCCTTATTTACTCTTTGTGGATAAATCTAATTATTATTTGTTGTGTGTGTGTATGTATACTATTCATCATTGCAGATAGATATCCCCACACAGAATTTAATAACATTTTTTTTTTGTTTGTTTAACTGTAGTTTAATTTATTTTCTGCGCTGTAAACGTATATAACATTACAGGCACATTTGTTGTTTTTGCATAGGATTTTTTTTGTGTGTGTGTATGTATACTATTCATCATTTTTGATAGATATCCACACACAATTTAATTATTTTTTTTTGTTTGTTTATCAGAGTTCTTTATTTGCTTTGCTGTCTTCCTATATTACATTACAGCAGGCACACTTGTACTTTAGCATAGGTTTTTTTTTTTTTTAAACACATCAGCATCATCAGAAGACACATTATCCAATCTCTATTATTGGCTAAATCTATAGTAATAATTAGTATTATTTAATTTTTCAATTTATATTTTTTAAATATATATAATTAGTAGACAACTACCTAACTATTTGTAATGGATAGACCTCCCCCACCTCATGTTCCTCAAACAACCAGTAGCAGTGACACAGTAACCACCAGTGACACCACATGTGTACCGTTACTGTCTGTGTCAAATCCTTCCACAGTATCCACATCCTCATTGCCAGGCACAGACATTTGTCATCCACCCTCCACACGTGAAACCTCATTTAGGTCTCACAATAGACCTGATACTACAAAGGAGAGGCAAATGAAGCAGCCTCAGGTAAAGTTTATTGGTTCAAGCAGAGCTAGCAGCAGCAGTAGTCAAAGCACTCGTAGACTCACTAGCAGTAGTACTAGTAGTCATCTGAGTCCACCCTCTAAATTTCAAAGGGCTGTAAGTAAAAATTCAAGTTCACAATCCTCTAGCAGGGTTGATAGGTCCTCCTCTGACCAGGAAGCAGTCTGCATTTCGGCGGCGGCTTAATTTTCCGGAGCTTCCCCCCAAAACAACTAGTACAATCACTAGTGCCAGTTGTGTCACCACCTCTGCTATGTCCAGTTCTAGTACCGTGTTGCCAACTAAAATGTTTTACAGTAGAAGCCAAACAGTACCAACGCAGGCTTTTTCCAGTGAACATTCATTTAAGCAGCCCAAACGTGAAGTATTTGAGTATGAGGAAGAAAAAAATTCTCATGCTGATACTGCCGCCACCACCACTGCTACTGCCAGTGCCAACATTACTGATAGCCCATCTGCCATTGATATACCTGAAGAGGGCACCAGTAGTCACCAGGGAGAAGAGGGCTCCCCAACATATGTCGCTAGTGATAAATCCATGTTTACTGACATGGACGAATCAGCGTCATCTTATAATTTTGAACCAGATGATCAAATTCACTATTCACCTACCCAGCATTCACAGTATTCTATAGATTTGTATTCCTCTCCATCTCCAACATCGTCACCACGAGTGTCACCGAGCTCTCCAATAGCTCGTGTTGAGTCTCCCAGCCAGATTGTACACTACTGGTAGGCCACTAACCTCCTCCATCCCTTCAATGTTTAGGCCTCCTCCTGTTACATCATAGAGAGAAGGCCATGAAATAACAAAAATAAAAGAAGTTGCTACAGCATGTGCGGCCAAAGAAACTGTCACAAAAGATTCTTCACTGCACAGTGGCAAAGGTACCCGTCGTGCACAAGTGTGGGAGCATTTTGAGGCTATTGGTGATGGTCGCCAAGCCAAATGCAAATTGTGTGGTAGGGAAGTCAGCCGGGGTAGAGTGTTGGGGCATCTGACCAATTCAGGAATGAACCAACACCTTCGAAACCCATCACAAGCCAATGGTGTTAAGGGAAGAAAGTGGTGTCTCTGCTCCAGCCAGCACTACTAGGGGAACTACTACTAGCAGTGTCACAGTCACCACCAGTAGGAATCACAAGGGGCATGGTGATCATGCCTCTTCTGGTGCAGCTGCTATCAGTGTCAGCCAACCTCCCATGAAATCCACCCAGCCCACAATGGAGCAATTTGGTGTATTTCATTCCAGTCGGATGTCAAGACAGCAGGTGCGAAAAATTACGCACCTCATTGGCCAGCTCATAGCGGTTGGAGGGGCTCCTTTTAATATGGTGGAAGGGGACCCCTTTAAACAACTTATGGAGGCAGTTGCACCCCATTATAAAGTTCCTTCTCGTACCACATTCAGTAGATCTGTAATTCCCTCACTTTACCGATCATGCGTTGTTGTTTTGAAGGAGGAGCTGGTAAAGGCTGCTGGACAGTCAGTGCACTTCACCACTGACCTATGGAGTGCTCCTAGTGGCCAACATGCCTTCCTGTCTTTGACGGCACATTGGTGGCTGCCAAATGTGTCACCACCAGTTATATCAGCCAAAAGTTCAGGCTCAAAAACCTCAGACTCAGTGACTGGTGCAGTAGCCAAGGGGTACCGCTCCTTTCTCCTGCATGCTGAGGTGATGGATCATCAGCACAGCTCACAGAACATCTGACATGCACTGAATAATATGGTGGCTCAGTGGCTAGGAGAGCAGGCAGGGATTAAGGCACAAATGGGTTTTGTTGTCACCGATGCGGCAGCCAATATGCTAAAGGCGCTACGGGATGGTGGGTTTGTGGGTATAAGCTGTTGGGCACATGTACTGCATCTTGTTGTTAAGGCTGCCCTCGATCACGACACCGGAAGGTTGGCAACACTTTTGGAGTGTTGCCAAAAAATAGCTGGCCACTTCCATCATAGTGTCAAAGATAGCCATCTCCTTAGGCAGGAACAGAAAAATTTTGGACTTGCAGAGCACCGGCTCAAACAAGATGGCTCAAACAAGATGTGAGTACTAGATGGAACTCCACATTAGATATGCTGGAGCATATATTAGAACAGCAAAAGGCAATCCATGCAATGGCATACAAACATTCCATTGGCATTGACAGACCACTGGGAAGGGATGACTGGGCCATGATTGAACAGGTAGTGGCAGTCCTCACACCTTTTCGGGTGGTGACAGAAAATTTAAGTCAAGAGAACGCTAGCCTGGCACAAGTCATTCCCCTCTTCACTCACCTCTCGAACCTATTAGATAATTTCCTTACTAATAGGGAAGTATTGCCTGGTGGTAATCTTCATGATGATGTTGCTGCCCTTATAAGGAGGTTGAAGGAGCAACTGAATCGGCGCATAAAAGAGTGCATCGACAGTAGCCCTCACTACATGCTAGCCACACTTTGTGATCCTAGAGTAAAGGGAAAGATAGCACTCCGTACAAATAGCTTGACCTCATGGAGGGACAAATTGATACAGAGGGTGCGTGATAGACATAAAAAATGTCACCTGTAGAGGAAGATGAAGAGATGCCGGAGTCTGATAGTGATACTCTGTCACCTAAAACCAAAAGCTCTAGCACTGCTGCTTGTCCTCGTCCCACCACAGCAGCTACTATTTGGGTTGATACACTGGGCACATTGGTTGGAGACATTAGAGATCCCCCGATGAAAGAGAGCAATGCTGCCGACATGGTTAAGCTTTACCTATCTCAACCTCCCCTGCCCCCCAGTACAGATCCCTTGACATTTTGGGATGAAAAGAGGTATTTGTGGCCTGTCCTGTCTGTGGTAGCCCAAGAGCTAGTTTCCTGTCCCCCAACCAGCGTCCACAGTGAATGTGTATTTTCAATCACAGGAAATACACTTTCACCTCATCGTGCACAGTTGTCCCCCCAGCTCCTGGAGCAGATGACATTTTTAAAAATAAATCTTCCAAAGCTGGGTTACCGAGCTCTCAGCTTTGATTCTGATTAAAAATTGGATATAATCTCCTGCTGACCCACTTGTGCAGTGTGCCAGTCAGTACTGGACTGGGAATTAAAATCATCCCTGGAAAATTGGGCGAACAGCCCTATTTTCCGTTCACTCAGTATAATGCACACATTCAATTTTTCTCAAAGGTGATATTACTGGGATACTCCTTCCCCACAATATTTAGTTTCAGAATTATAGTCTATTATTTTTTAATTATTTTTTTCCCTATATTCTTGCTATATGCACTGTAAAGCCCAATTACATCCATTAATCAGCAGTTTAAATTGTAGCTTTTCTAGCCATAGCTGCTGCCGCCCACCAATACATTTCCTGGTATCCCGTTAGGCTAATCCGGCTTTGCTGGTTGTCATTATATGACAAATCATCATGGTTCCTAAAGCAAAAGATCTCTTATTTTGATGATATTTTGTAGTTAGCTAGAGGTCATCAATCAAGTAACTTCCCAAATTCAATATTTCCTACCCCTCTTTGAGACATAATATATTTTATTCCCACTACAGCAGGGTATTTTATCCAAAAATGTAAAACAAATTCCAAATAATTTAAACTTAAAAGCTAAGGCCAAAAAATACCAATATTTTGATTTATATTAGTAATTTGAAGGTAACGTCATGTGACCTTCAACCTTAAATATTTCATAATAAACATTGAAATGTTATGTGATGATTTGTCATTGAATGGCGAGCAAAAAATAACTTTCTATGTCACAGCGATTTTACTTCCCAAGGGTGTGATGGTTGATTTTATTACAATTTCAACTTTGTATTGACTTTCTTTATATTTTTTGTTATTTTTTTATATCTTGATTTAGCCTAAACAAGCTTGTTCAAGCATTTGTATTAGTGTATCCATTTTTTTTTAAAATCGTTTATAATTAATAAGTGCACCTTAATCATAATTTTCCAATTGTTAACACATATTTACACGTTACACGAAAAGTTTCTGTTGTAAGCATTGTCACACATTAGTTACAGTTCGAGTTAAGCCAATTTTTTTATTAGTTAGTGGGAGTTTTGGAGACTGTTATCCAAAATTATTGTCTATGTGTCTATGTAAATCCTTTCTCATATTGTTGACCGCTTTTGTCAATTTTTTTGTTGCCAGTAAATTTTCCAGAAGTAATTCTTCAGTCCGGCTATACCGATGTTGTGTTTCCGGTTCTGTCGGCTTGTCTTGTTCCAGTTGAGGAGGTTGATTCTGGGCTGTCTGCTCATCCACAATGGGGGCATGATCTTCTGTTGATGGTTGGACAACGCTGACAGGTGACGATGGTGTGAAGCATGTTTGTTGAATAATTACTACAGGACTTTCCTCTACACTAAGAGCAGGTGAATGCAGTTGACTGCTATGGCTTCCCCCTGCAGACATGCCTCGTAGTTCTGAAATAGATGAAACAGTAATCAAATGTTATTATTTTGTTGTATGAAAACCAATGTATTTGTGGACATGTTGTACAGACATAAAAAGACTCTTGCTAAAAGATTTCTTCCATAATATCTAAGAAAAAGACAGCAACAGACTATCCACAAACTTTTATTATACATTATTCGCTCAAATATATTTTAATATCCAGGATAGACAGATTTTATCTCTCTGTCAAATCTAAATAAAAGTTATATTAAATTAAAGGGATACTAACCCCACATCTTTTCATGATTCTGATAGAACATGCAATTTTAAGCAACTTTCGAATTTACTCCTATTATCAATTTTTCTTTGTTCTCATGTTATCTTGATTTGAAAAAGCAGTAATAAAAGGTTAGGAGCCGGCCCATTTTTAGTTCAGCACCTTGGTAGAGCTTGCTGATTGGTTTGCTACATTTAGCCACAAATCAGCAAGTGCTACCCAGGTGCTGAACAAAACATGGTCCGGCTCTAAAGCTTACAGTACTGCTTTTTCAAATCAAGAAAGCATGAGAACAAAGAAAAATTGATAGTAGGAGTAAATTAGAAAGGTGCTTAAAATCTCATCTATCTGAATCATGAAAGAAAAAAATTGGGTTTAGTATCCCTTTAACAAATTTATTTGTAGAAAAATTGCGTAATAAATCATTTGTAGCTGATTATTTTTGCTATAGTAAAGGCATAATTACATAAAATGTCCAGATAATTATTGCCTGTTTGTTTATATTTTCAGTTTGTTATAACTTACGTGGAGGAGTAGTGGGCATCTCTCCACTTCCAGAGGCTGCTACTGGTGGGATCTGAATCCGAGTTACTAACACTGTTAAATAAATAGAATAAAATCAGCACAAGCCAAGGTATACTAAATTATAGATAATACGTTTGTGTGAAGACATCAATATTTATTTTGAATATTAGATTTTTTTTTTTTTAAATGGTAAAGCATAGCAAAAAACAATAATTTAATGAAAAGGTGAATACTGTGCCATACATTTGGCTGAGAATGGTCAGCTGATAGTCGCAACAAGTGGATGGCCGGCAGAATCATTATCAGGCTGATGAAAGTCATTAGATGAAAATCGCGATACAATGGATAATAAAACAAATATTTGACTTTCAATATTTTGAAAGAGCAGGAAATATAAAGCAGCTTTATAAATTTATAGTCCTATCATAACATTTGTTTTGTTGTCTTCTTATTATTGTTATTTTATAAATCAAGAATGTAAGCAAGCACTATGCCACTATGCATGGGTTGGAAAGAAAAAATATACCCGGGGACCAGGCTTACATTATTGGTTTGTAAAATAAAGATAATATTAGAACAAAGAAAAACTGAGTATCAAATAATTGAGTAGATTAATTTGCTGTTCTAGCAGATTCTAGTATGAAATCATGAAAGAAAAATGTTTGGTTCATTATATCTTTAAGCACAACACTTGATCATGGAAAGTAACTTGCCAAGAAAAAGGTAACAGGGATAGTGAACTGGGACAGGATACATTTTGAATGTAATACTCTGGGAGTAGAAATCTAATCTTCAATTCATTTTTTTTTCTAAAACCTATGTTTGTATTCCTTATTTAGGTACTTACCACCAGAACTAGGCTGAGACGTGCTTGGGGCTGATCGCCCTGCAGAGTATTTTCAGGGATCTGGAAAACATCAAGGATAAGAGACAGGTAAGTCTAACACGTGTACTAGTGAACAATAGTTATTAGTGATGGGCTAGGGAACTGGGACAGGGTACTATTTGAATGTAATACTCTTGGAGTAGAAATCTAATCTTCAATCCATTTTTTATTCTAAAACCTACTTTGTATTCCTTATTTAGGTACTTACCAGAACTAGGCTGAGGCGTGCTTGGGGCTGATCACCCTGCAGAGTATTTTCGGTGATCTGGAAAACATCAAGGATAAGAGACAGGTAAGTCTAACACGTGTATTAGCGAACAAAAGTTATTAGTGATGAATGAATCATAATTTAAAAAAAAAAAACGATACAGGCCAGGTAGTGAAATATATATAGAAAATCTTGTCAACAGCCCATAATAGGCATTTAATGTCATGGTCGATTTTTTATATTTTAAATAATTGAAGTCACATTACAGAAAAAGGATGCAAAGGCCACAGCGTATAAAATTCAGGTATTGGTGAGGTAGGGAAAGACAAAAAAAAGGGCCTTGGGAGGGAAAGAGAAGAAAGGTGACATGAGGAAAAAGGATATAGGGGAACAACAAATGAAGGGGCATAGGGGAGTGAGGGGAACACAACAGAAGGGCCATGGTGAGGGAGAAGGATGATATATATATAATAATTAGTATTTATATAGCGCCTTTCTCACAGTGGGACTCAAACTCTTGAAGCGCATTTTTAGCGCTCGCTCTCAAAATTAAAAAAAAACGGCAGGTGAATAGTTATAGTTGTTATTATTAATAAATTTAATGGTACTCATTTGAGTGACATAAGAATGATTAAGGGCTGAGTTGGCCCTGCTAGGATTTGAACCTTTGTATCTTTGAACAGGCTTTTGTAGTCAGGGCATTTTGCCAATTGAGCTACCTCACCGGCCTTATATAAAGTGTGATTTTGATTCTGTCATATACAACTATGCCAGATGCATTCATATTCCATCTTTCACATACACAATTCACATACACAAGAAATGTATGTGGATGATGGAAGTTGAGTTATGTCATATGTGTATGTAACTATGTATGCTGCCTAGAATGCAACCCCCGTCATACATGATTTTTGCCTTACAGATATGGGTCTTTCTTTATATGTTTAAAACAAAAAAAAACAAAAAAGTAAATTGTAATAGCTAAAGGATAAATCGATTGTCTTGTCTTCCACTTTATTCCCTTTTAATTTTTTTTATTTCTACACCCATGCTAAGTAATCAAAGTAATCATATATTTAATTTTACTCACCAGCTCTCTTTTGCCTGACAGATTCGTCTCTCCTACTTGAGCTTCCGTCACCAACAGACTCTTCAAGAAGCTTGTCCCGCACCTCCATCTCCCAACTGTTGAAACGCACTCTCTTTGTGGAGTGTATCAATGACAGCTTCTTTTTTACAATGGCCCTGCAATCATAATACCTATAAATCAAATAAAAACATATTTTTGGTTAGAAAATAATAAAAAAAAAAAATTTGAAAAACTATACTGACTTTATTTGAAAATAAGGATTGCTTACATTTTGCATCTGATACATCCAAAGAATACCAGCGGAGCTATTGGAAATGACTGACAGTGCCTGACCTTTACCATGGATTTTTATAGTTTTAAAAAGTTATATTATAGAGATGGATAGATTAATAGAAATATATATATATAAATTCACAGGTTATTGCTGTTTTATATGAATGTAAAATTTAGTTATGTAACAAATAAATTTGTTTGTTTTTGTAAAGTTAGTACAGTGTTTGCTTATCTGGTATACATTGAAATGGACTATAAAGTCAAAATAAAGTTTTATGATTCAGAATCAGCTAGATCAGATAATTGGAAAGTTAAGGGGACATGAAAAGAAAACCAAATATTTTGCCTGATTCAGTTAGAGGATATTTAAAAAAAAAATTGCATTTACTTCGATTTTCTAATTTATTTCATTCTCTTGGTATCATTTATTGAAGGAACAGCAATGCACAAATAATTTCTAACAAAACACCTGGGTGAGCCAATCAAAATTGAAATATATGTATATGCAATGTGCAGCCACCAATCAACAGCGAGAAAATAGCTTCTCTGCTGCTCCAAAGCTTGCCTAGAAAAACATTTCAACAAATGATAACAAGAGAAGGAAGATAATCAAATAATATACGCTATTTTGAAAGTTATTTAATTAAAATAGAATTATCTATATGAATCGTGGAAGAAACATTGATTCATGTCCTTTTAAGTATTTACATTTAATAATTTACTTCATTTATATAAATTTACAGTCTTTTTATGTAATAACTTCCTGAGCATGTGCAGAAGCTCACAGGGTATACATATAGGGCATATTTATCAAGGTCTGGCGGACCTGATCCGACAGTGCGGATCAGGTCCGACAGACCTCGCTGAATACGGCGAGCAATACGCTCAACCTATTCAGCATTGCACCAGCAGCTCACAAGAGCCGCTGATGCAACGCCGCCCCCTGCAGACTCACGGACAATAGGACGCCAGCAGGGGGGTGTCAAGTCAATCAACCCGATCGCACTCGATCGCGTTGTATTTGTCCGCTTCTTCATAACTGCTGTTTCTGGTGAGCCTGCAGGCTCGCCAGAAACACGGGGCATCAAGCTCCATTCGGAGCTTGATACAACATATGCCCCATAGTCTGTGATTGGATGATATCTGTCACATACACAGGTGACCATAAACAAATAATTGGTATAAAAATAATTCTATACATTTTAATGAAGTGTTAGAATTGCATTGTATTTTTATTAGCTACTTCTTTATTATGTTATTTATTCAACAGCATGAGCGGTCCTCTAACAATAAGATATTTATATTATAAGGACAGGTATGTTTGTCTGATGCTGTCATGCACATACTAGAGAGTGAGACTGCAGCATGAGCGGTCCTCTAACAATAAGATATTTATATTATAAGGACAGGTATGTTTGTCTGATGCAGTCATGCACATACTAGAGAGAGTGAGACTGCAGCATGAGCGGTCCTCTAACAATAAGATATTTATATTATAAGGACAGGAATGTTTAGCTGATGCTGTCATGCACATACTAGAGAGAGTGAGACTGCAGCATGAGCGGTCCTCTAACAATAAGATATTTATATTATAAGGACAGGTATGTTTGTCTGATGCTGTCATGCACATACTAGAGAGTGAGACTGCAGCATGAGCGGTCCTCTAACAATAAGATATTTATATTATAAGGACAGGTATGTTTGTCTGATGCTGTCATGCACATACTAGAGAGAGTGAGACTGCAGCATGAGCGCTCCTCTAACAATAAGATATTTATATTATAAGGACAGGTATGTTTGGCTGATGCTGTCATGCACATACTAGAGAGAGTGAGACTGCAGCATGAGCGGTCCTCTAACAATAAGATATTTATATTATAAGGACAGGTATGTTTGTCTGATGCTGTCATGCACATACTAGAGAGTGAGACTGCAGCATGAGCGGTCCTCTAACAATAAGATATTTATATTATAAGGACAGGTATGTTTGTCTGATGCTGTCATGCACATACTAGAGAGAGTGAGACTGCAGCATGAGCGGTCCTCTAACAATAAGATATTTATATTATAAGGACAGGTATGTTTGTCTGATGCTGTCATGCACATACTAGAGAGAGAGTGAGACTGCAGCATGAGCGGTCCTCTAACAATAAGATATTTATATTATAAGGACAGGTATGTTTGGCTGATGCTGTCATGCACATACTAGAGAGTGAGACTGCAGCATGAGCGGTCCTCTAACAATAAGATATTTATATTATAAGGACAGGTATGTTTGTCTGATGCTGTCATGCACATACTAGAGAGTGAGACTGCAGCATGAGCGGTCCTTTAACAATAAGATATTTATATTATAAGGACAGGTATGTTTGTCTGATGCTGTCATGCACATACTAGAGAGAGAGTGAGACTGCAGCATGAGCGGTCCTCTAACAATAAGATATTTATATTATAAGGACAGGTATGTTTGTCTGATGCTGTCATGCACATACTAGAGAGTGAGACTGCAGCATGAGCGGTCCTCTAACAATAAGATATTTATATTATAAGGACAGGTATGTTTGTCTGATGCTGTCATGCACATACTAGAGAGAGTGAGACTGCAGCATGAGCGGTCCTCTAACAATAAGATATTTATATTATAAGGACAGGTATGTTTGTCTGATGCTGTCATGCACATACTAGAGAGTGAGACTGCAGCATGAGCGGTCCTCTAACAATAAGATATTTATATTATAAGGACAGGTATGTTTGTCTGATGCTGTCATGCACATACTAGAGAGAGTGAGACTGCAGCATGAGCGGTCCTCTAACAATAAGATATTTATATTATAAGGACAGGTATGTTTGTCTGATGCTGTCATGCACATACTAGAGAGTGAGACTGCAGCATGAGCGGTCCTCTAACAATAAGATATTTATATTATAAGGACAGGTATGTTTGTCTGATGCTGTCATGCACATACTAGAGAGTGAGACTGCAGCATGAGCGGTCCTCTAACAATAAGATATTTATATTATAAGGACAGGTATGTTTGTCTGATGCTGTCATGCACATACTAGAGAGAGTGAGACTGCAGCATGAGCGGTCCTCTAACAATAAGATATTTATATTATAAGGACAGGTATGTTTGTCTGATGCTGTCATGCACATACTAGAGAGAGTGAGACTGCAGCATGAGCGGTCCTCTAACAATAAGATATTTATATTATAAGGACAGGTATGTTTGTCTGATGCTGTCATGCACATACTAGAGAGAGAGTGAGACTGCAGCATGAGCGGTCCTCTAACAATAAGATATTTATATTATAAGGACAGGTATGTTTGTCTGATGCTGTCATGCACATACTAGAGAGAGTGAGACTGCAGCATGAGCGGTCCTCTAACAATAAGATATTTATATTATAAGGACAGGTATGTTTGTCTGATGCTGTCATGCACATACTAGAGAGTGAGACTGCAGCATGAGCAGTCCTCTAACAATAAGATATTTATATTATAAGGACAGGTATGTTTAGCTGATGCTGTCATGCACATACTAGAGAGTGAGACTGCAGCATGAGCGGTCCTCTAACAATAAGATATTTATATTATAAGGACAGGTATGTTTGTCTGATGCTGTCATGCACATACTAGAGAGTGAGACTGCAGCATGAGCGGTCCTCTAACAATAAGATATTTATATTATAAGGACAGGTATGTTTGTCTGATGCTGTCATGCACATACTAGAGAGAGTGAGACTGCAGCATGAGCGGTCCTCTAACAATAAGATATTTATATTATAAGGACAGGTATGTTTGGCTGATGCTGTCATGCACATACTAGAGAGAGTGAGACTGCAGCATGAGCGGTCCTTTAACAATAAGATATTTATATTATAAGGACAGGTATGTTTGTCTGATGCTGTCATGCACATACTAGAGAGTGAGACTGCAGCATGAGCGGTCCTCTAACAATAAGATATTTATATTATAAGGACAGGTATGTTTGTCTGATGCTGTCATGCACATACTAGAGAGAGTGAGACTGCAGCATGAGCGGTCCTCTAACAATAAGATATTTATATTATAAGGACAGGTATGTTTGTCTGATGCTGTCATGCACATACTAGAGAGAGTGAGACTGCAGCATGAGCGGTCCTCTAACAATAAGATATTTATATTATAAGGACAGGTATGTTTAGCTGATGCTGTCATGCACATACTAGAGAGAGTGAGACTGCAGCATGAGCGGTCCTCTAACAATAAGATATTTATATTATAAGGACAGGTATGTTTGTCTGATGCTGTCATGCACATACTAGAGAGTGAGACTGCAGCATGAGCGGTCCTCTAACAATAAGATATTTATATTATAAGGACAGGTATGTTTGTCTGATGCTGTCATGCACATACTAGAGAGAGAGTGAGACTGCAGCATGAGCGGTCCTCTAACAATAAGATATTTATATTATAAGGACAGGTATGTTTGTCTGATGCTGTCATGCACATACTAGAGAGTGAGACTGCAGCATGAGCGGTCCTCTAACAATAGATATTTATATTATAAGGACAGGTATGTTTGTCTGATGCTGTCATGCACATACTAGAGAGAGTGAGACTGCAGCATGAGCGGTCCTCTAACAATAAGATATTTATATTATAAGGACAGGTATGTTTGTCTGATGCTGTCATGCACATACTAGAGAGTGAGACTGCAGCATGAGCGGTCCTCTAACAATAAGATATTTATATTATAAGGACAGGTATGTTTGTCTGATGCTGTCATGCACATACTAGAGAGAGTGAGACTGCAGCATGAGCGGTCCTCTAACAATAAGATATTTATATTATAAGGACAGGTATGTTTGTCTGATGCTGTCATGCACATACTAGAGAGTGAGACTGCAGCATGAGCGGTCCTCTAACAATAAGATATTTATATTATAAGGACAGGTATGTTTGTCTGATGCTGTCATGCACATACTAGAGAGTGAGACTGCAGCATGAGCGGTCCTCTAACAATAAGATATTTATATTATAAGGACAGGTATGTTTGTCTGATGCTGTCATGCACATACTAGAGAGAGTGAGACTGCAGCATGAGCGGTCCTCTAACAATAAGATATTTATATTATAAGGACAGGTATGTTTGTCTGATGCTGTCATGCACATACTAGAGAGAGTGAGACTGCAGCATGAGCGGTCCTCTAACAATAAGATATTTATATTATAAGGACAGGTATGTTTAGCTGATGCTGTCATGCACATACTAGAGAGTGAGACTGCAGCATGAGCGGTCCTCTAACAATAAGATATTTATATTATAAGGACAGGTATGTTTGTCTGATGCTGTCATGCACATACTAGAGAGTGAGACTGCAGCATGAGCGGTCCTCTAACAATAAGATATTTATATTATAAGGACAGGTATGTTTGTCTGATGCTGTCATGCACATACTAGAGAGTGAGACTGCAGCATGAGCGGTCCTCTAACAATAAGATATTTATATTATAAGGACAGGTATGTTTGTCTGATGCTGTCATGCACATACTAGAGAGAGTGAGACTGCAGCATGAGCGCTCCTCTAACAATAAGATATTTATATTATAAGGACAGGTATGTTTGTCTGATGCTGTCATGCACATACTAGAGAGAGTGAGACTGCAGCATGAGCGGTCCTCTAACAATAAGATATTTATATTATAAGGACAGGTATGTTTGTCTGATGCTGTCATGCACATACTAGAGAGAGTGAGACTGCAGCATGAGCGGTCCTCTAACAATAAGATATTTATATTATAAGGACAGGTATGTTTGTCTGATGCTGTCATGCACATACTAGAGAGAGTGAGACTGCAGCATGAGCGGTCCTCTAACAATAAGATATTTATATTATAAGGACAGGTATGTTTGTCTGATGCTGTCATGCACATACTAGAGAGAGTGAGACTGCAGCATGAGCGGTCCTCTAACAATAAGATATTTATATTATAAGGACAGGTATGTTTGTCTGATGCTGTCATGCACATACTAGAGAGTGAGACTGCAGCATGAGCGGTCCTCTAACAATAAGATATTTATATTATAAGGACAGGTATGTTTGTCTGATGCTGTCATGCACATACTAGAGAGTGAGACTGCAGCATGAGCGGTCCTCTAACAATAAGATATTTATATTATAAGGACAGGTATGTTTGTCTGATGCTGTCATGCACATACTAGAGAGAGTGAGACTGCAGCATGAGCGGTCCTCTAACAATAAGATATTTATATTATAAGGACAGGTATGTTTGTCTGATGCTGTCATGCACATACTAGAGAGTGAGACTGCAGCATGAGCGGTCCTTTAACAATAAGATATTTATATTATAAGGACAGGTATGTTTGTCTGATGCTGTCATGCACATACTAGAGAGAGTGAGACTACAGCATGAGCGGTCCTCTAACAATAAGATATTTATATTATAAGGACAGGTATGTTTGTCTGATGCTGTCATGCACATACTAGAGAGTGAGACTGCAGCATGAGCGGTCCTCTAACAATAAGATATTTA
Source organism: Bombina bombina (assembly GCF_027579735.1). NCBI lineage: Eukaryota > Metazoa > Chordata > Amphibia > Anura > Bombinatoridae > Bombina > Bombina bombina. Next base: position 1,440,443,776 of record NC_069500.1, read on the forward strand.
TATTATAAGGACAGGTATGTTTGTCTGATGCTGTCATGCACATACTAGAGAGTGAGACTGCAGCATGAGCGGTCCTTTAACAATAAGATATTTATATTATAAGGACAGGTATGTTTGTCTGATGCTGTCATGCACATACTAGAGAGTGAGACTGCAGCATGAGCGGTCCTCTAACAATAAGATATTTATATTATAAGGACAGGTATGTTTGGCTGATGCTGTCATGCACATACTAGAGAGTGAGACTGCAGCATGAGCGGTCCTCTAACAATAAGATATTTATATTATAAGGACAGGTATGTTTGTCTGATGCTGTCATGCACATACTAGAGAGTGAGACTGCAGCATGAGCGGTCCTTTAACAATAAGATATTTATATTATAAGGACAGGTATGTTTGTCTGATGCTGTCATGCACATACTAGAGAGAGAGTGAGACTGCAGCATGAGCGGTCCTCTAACAATAAGATATTTATATTATAAGGACAGGTATGTTTGTCTGATGCTGTCATGCACATACTAGAGAGTGAGACTGCAGCATGAGCGGTCCTCTAACAATAAGATATTTATATTATAAGGACAGGTATGTTTGTCTGATGCTGTCATGCACATACTAGAGAGAGTGAGACTGCAGCATGAGCGGTCCTCTAACAATAAGATATTTATATTATAAGGACAGGTATGTTTGGCTGATGCTGTCATGCACATACTAGAGAGAGTGAGACTGCAGCATGAGCGGTCCTCTAACAATAAGATATTTATATTATAAGGACAGGTATGTTTGTCTGATGCTGTCATGCACATACTAGAGAGTGAGACTGCAGCATGAGCGGTCCTCTAACAATAAGATATTTATATTATAAGGACAGGTATGTTTGTCTGATGCTGTCATGCACATACTAGAGAGAGTGAGACTACAGCATGAGCGGTCCTCTAACAATAAGATATTTATATTATAAGGACAGGTATGTTTGTCTGATGCTGTCATGCACATACTAGAGAGTGAGACTGCAGCATGAGCGGTCCTCTAACAATAAGATATTTATATTATAAGGACAGGTATGTTTGTCTGATGCTGTCATGCACATACTAGAGAGTGAGACTGCAGCATGAGCGGTCCTCTAACAATAAGATATTTATATTATAAGGACAGGTATGTTTGTCTGATGCTGTCATGCACATACTAGAGAGTGAGACTGCAGCATGAGCGGTCCTCTAACAATAAGATATTTATATTATAAGGACAGGTATGTTTGTCTGATGCTGTCATGCACATACTAGAGACTGAGACTGCAGCATGAGCGGTCCTCTAACAATAAGATATTTATATTATAAGGACAGGTATGTTTGTCTGATGCTGTCATGCACATACTAGAGAGTGAGACTGACTGCAGCATGAGCGGTCCTCTAACAATAAGATATTTATATTATAAGGACAGGTATGTTTGTCTGATGCAGTCATGCACATACTAGAGAGAGTGAGACTGCAGCATGAGCGGTCCTCTAACAATAAGATATATATATTATAAGGACAGGTATGTTTGTCTGATGCTGTCATGCACATACTAGAGAGAGTGAGACTGCAGCATGAGCGGTCCTCTAACAATAAGATATTTATATTATAAGGACAGGTATGTTTGTCTGATGCTGTCATGCACATACTAGAGAGAGTGAGACTGCAGCATGAGCGGTCCTCTAACAATAAGATATTTATATTATAAGGACAGGTATGTTTGTCTGATGCTGTCATGCACATACTAGAGAGTGAGACTGCAGCATGAGCGGTCCTTAACAATAAGATATTTATATTATAAGGACAGGTATGTTTGTCTGATGCTGTCATGCACATACTAGAGAGAGTGAGACTGCAGCATGAGCGGTCCTCTAACAATAAGATATTTATATTATGACAGGTATGTTTGTCTGATGCTGTCATGCACATACTAGAGAGAGTGAGACTGCAGCATGAGCGGTCCTCTAACAATAAGATATTTATATTATGACAGGTATGTTTGTCTGATGCTGTCATGCACATACTAGAGAGAGTGAGACTGCAGCATGAGCGGTCCTCTAACAATAAGATATTTATATTATAAGGACAGGTATGTTTGTCTGATGCTGTCATGCACATACTAGAGAGAGTGAGACTGCAGCATGAGCGGTCCTGTAACAATAAGATATTTATATTATAAGGACAGGTATGTTTGTCTGATGCTGTCATGCACATACTAGAGAGAGTGAGACTGCAGCATGAGCGGTCCTTTAACAATAAGATATTTATATTATAAGGACAGGTATGTTTGTCTGATGCTGTCATGCACATACTAGAGAGTGAGACTGCAGCATGAGCGGTCCTCTAACAATAAGATATTTATATTATAAGGACAGGTATGTTTGTCTGATGCTGTCATGCACATACTAGAGAGTGAGACTGCAGCATGAGCGGGTCCTCTAACAATAAGATATTTATATTATAAGGACAGGTATGTTTGTCTGATGCTGTCATGCACATACTAGAGAGAGTGAGACTGCAGCATGAGCGGTCCTCTAACAATAAGATATTTATATTATAAGGACAGGTATGTTTGTCTGATGCTGTCATGCACATACTAGAGAGTGAGACTGCAGCATGAGCGGTGCTGTAACAATAAGATATTTATATTATAAGGACAGGTATGTTTGTCTGATGCTGTCATGCACATACTAGAGAGTGAGACTGCAGCATGAGCGGTCCTTTACCAATAAGATATTTATATTATAAGGACAGGTATGTTTGTCTGATGCTGTCATGCACATACTAGAGAGAGTGAGACTGCAGCATGAGCGGTCCTCTAACAATAAGATATTTATATTATAAGGACAGGTATGTTTGTCTGATGCTGTCATGCACATACTAGAGAGTGAGACTGCAGCATGAGCGGTCCTCTAACAATAAGATATTTATATTATAAGGACAGGTATGTTTGTCTGATGCTGTCATGCACATACTAGAGAGAGTGAGACTGCAGCATGAGCGGTCCTCTAACAATAAGATATTTATATTATAAGGACAGGTATGTTTGTCTGATGCTGTCATGCACATACTAGAGAGTGAGACTGCAGCATGAGCGGTCCTCTAACAATAAGATATTTATATTATAAGGACAGGTATGTTTGTCTGATGCTGTCATGCACATACTAGAGAGAGTGAGACTGCAGCATGAGCGGTCCTTTAACAATAAGATATTTGGGGAATGAAAGGTAGCAGAGTCTCCTGTAATGGAGTTAAGGGATGAGCTGACAGGCTAGTGGAAAATCCCAGTGCAGTGTAGTAGCAACAATGTTGCAAGGTGAGGGGAGGTCTTAGGCTCACCTAATATAAAGGAAGTTCTGGAACAATCTGGCCTCTTCCACCTGGGATTTTGCAAGGAGAAAGTTTTGCCATTCTTCAAGTGAAAATGTCTAGATCAAAGAGAAGTGCTGCGGTGCCCATTCGCTTCAGGGAGTCCACTGGGAGATCCTTGAGGAGTGCACCTGTAATAGAGGAGGAAGATGAGGATGTGGTGCCACCGACTCCGGCGGAAGCAAGGCCAGTATTGCCTGTGTTAACCCCCAATGTTATAATAAATAACCCCCCACCCCCTGAACCTGCACCCGCCGGCCTTGGTACTGTTATGGTTACAGGACAGGCGGGTGCAGTGAGCTCTGGCCCATCTAACTTAGACCAAGCTTTGGAGGCAGGCCTGGGGGCCCTCACGGCCTCCGGGTTGTCTCCTGTAGCAGCGGCGGCCATCGTGGGCATGTTTAAGGCCTTGACGGCCGCCGTGTTGCCTCCGGTAGTGGGTCAGGCTGAACCGGGGCCTAGCGCCCCTCAGCAACAGCCTCCTTTACCCCATGTGGGCCCGGGGCCTAGCGGGACTACACAGGGGCCTAGCGTGTCCTATCATCCGGCCGGGTCCCTGGGGCCCGGACCGGATGCTTCAGTGGTGGCTCAGTCGGGGAGCGGTGTGGGGCCTGGGGGTCCTCGCCCGCCCGCCGGACCGCATTTGTCATTGGTGGCTCAGTCGGAGCCTGCTACTACCAGTGCAGGCTCCGGTTGCGGCCTCGCGTCTGGCGCGCCCATTTCCGGCCGGTCATGTGACACGCGTGACGTCACTTCCGGCGCCGCGAGAGTCACACGGCCGGAACATGGAGCGGATGGACGCGTCCCTGGGGCCAGAAAGAGGCCTAGCCGGGTACTCTCCACAGGTGAGGGGGGAGTATCCGGGCAGGCCCGCTCCGCTGCGCTACACTCTGCAGCACCTAGCATGACAGACAGGGCAACTGTAGTGCAGAGAGGACGCGGCTTGCATAGGGGGAGGCTCATGGGATCTAAGGTTACCAGGCAGGCATATGGGAGAGCGAGAAGTGCATTGCTGGGGCGCCAGTGGCATAGCAGGGGGGGTCCCGGCAATACTGATGTACCCCAAAGGGGGGCG